>NC_056727.1:15615929-15765929 GCF_019279795.1 Protopterus annectens | reverse complement strand
TAATCAATAATGATATCATCTGATTCAGTCTCCTCATACCTAAAGTAATTTTATTCATTTTCTATTTGACATTGTCTGAATTAGGCTTCAAAACAAATGCCTGTGCCAAAGTGTATGCCAAGGTTAACTGTAAGCAGTCTGCAAGGTACGGCTAGTATAGCATCCTGATATAGTAAACTAAAGTTTTCATTAAACAACACTGTCACCCAAGAGCAGTCTAATCCCTTGAACAATCAAAATGTTTTATCACCCACAGATCTTCAGATTTCTTGTAACAAAACAAAAGTCAACTCATTGCCTTTAACCAGTATACTACAATAAATGCTCTGTTCTGATGTTTTATGCGATTGCCATTTTATCTACCATGATCCTTCTACTATTTGCGTCTTTTAATTTTCTTTTTCTGGAGAAAACATGCCATCCAGTTGTCTCCCTGCTTAATGCAGGGAGCTTATATACAGCAACTTCACATTCTTCATTTGTACTACTTGTATTATCACATCACCCACCACTTTCAATACACACGATAGGCTTTTTACTACTTCCTTTCTTCACATTGTTCAGAAAATTATATATATCTGGAGGCTGAAGATAAGATCCTTTAATCAGTCCAAGGCATCCACTGAAATTTTCAACAAATAAGTAGAATTTAAGACTGCTATTTGCACTTGTGTACTGTATTTCAATGAACTGTAGCTTCATTTTGTACTGTTTTTGCAGATGTGACTGATTTATTCTGCACTTGTATATTTTGCTTCATCTGCCTTAAATAGCATAGGCTAGATTAAGACTTACTGAATCAAGAATGTTTTGTATCATTTGAGCACTAAAACCAGCTATCATACATTAAGAGGGCCCCCGCCTGCACCCTTGTGGCAGACGTGCATAGCTCAGCACCCATCTGAGTTGGAGATTACTGGAATAAAGGCTCTGTGAATGGCTTTTCTATTGGTAGATTGTGTAAGAACTGTTCAAATTACATTTGTATTTAAGCACTGTGTTTGCTCGTAGCTGTGCACCACACAACGGTTGTTAATGGTGCCTTGTATAGACATGAGCACCTTGAATCACATTTTTTCCCCTGAACACCACTCAGTAAAACGGTTTACTATCATAAACCTGAAAATGAGTCAGTCAACTGATCACAATGTCAATGTAAAATCATGAATTTTGAAATATCTCAAAGGCATAACTTCAGAAATGACATACCCAAAATCCCTGGTTCGATGAATTTGACATCTTCTTCCCGACGTATGTCCGCAATTGATAATCTACAGTTAGTACATATCTGCAGATTCCAGCAACAGTGATCTTATCTGACTTGTTGTACACGAGGCATAACAGAAGACAGTATGTTTTAGATGCGGATGTCCAAGTATATGCCTAGGTGGATTAGACTTTCACCCATTACGTGTTTGTTGTAAAAATGCCACCACAAAGAACAATTTTTTTTTCATATTTGCAAAACCAGGTATGCTCTACATGTGCTGTGATATCCCTTACCACAGCAAAGGAACAGTGTTTTTTAGAAAACAAGTTATGTACAATACCCAACAAATACTCCAAATGTTAGACGCATATACCAACGTCCTCCTTATAACACCTTCACATATAATGCAAACAGTTCTGGAACAACATTCATTAAAATGAGCAGTGCTGCACTACCAATGCAAGGAAATCATGGAAAGGTAGTTGTTCACTATTGGACAACAATCTATCAGACATTGCCTCTTTATTCAGTTGATGCTTCCTTTTCAGAGATGAAGGTAAACATGCCAGGATTCTATTTTTTAAATCTTTAACTCTATTATGTTATAATTGAATGGCATGAAGGATGTCTAACAAATATAGTCTCTGATTTCCCAAAAGACTTCAGAAATACCTATGCCACCCTTCTACAGCAGTCTGGCTCCTCAGATAGCCCAATATACAGGTGTCCAATTAATTCCAAAAGATAACATCGAATAGTAGGAGTAGTCTTTCTGCAGTCAAGCCCCTCATTCCATACATCCAGGGTCTACCCAGCACATAAATCTCCCTAAAGAATGTGCATGACTGTTTGTCAGCATCAGACATATCTGCTTCAGTATCATTTAGGGCATCAGCCACCAACTCAGGACATATGAATGCCAACACTGGGGTTTGTTTACACAACATGGAGAAAGCCATGTTGCTACCAAACTCTGATGCCAGATGCAGCTTTTGGATTTGACTCCAGATTATCTGGCAAAGGTGAAACCAGCAACCCTTTGCAACACTGACAGTGAAATGTGCTTGGATAGAATCTACTGCCCTTTTCTCGAAATTACTGAACACCATCCATGAACATAATATGAGATCAAACCAACCACACAGGGAGAATACTCAATGCCAAAAGGTGCTGTAACACTCCTAAAACTTTGCAGATACAATACCCTAGACAACTGGAATATTTTTACCTGCATTTGACCCTTCCAATCAATAATATGTGGTATACACTTGTTTACATACAGTGGTGCTGATAGGAAATGTGCCGTCCACTAGAATATCACTATACATTGCTTTTCTTTTTTGTTGCCTTACTGTGTTACCTGTTTGCTTCAGAGCAGTGTATTAGGTAATGCACTGATGACAGTACTTGGTGTCTTGGCAAATATTTCAGAAACAATATTACAGGGATCCTCAATGGAGTGCCCTTCTCTTAATACTATCCCTGACTTTATATATTTCAGATTTAATGACATCAGGGGCATGGAAATGACAAGTACTTTTCTTCAGCCTATAGGCATCACCTAATGTACCAGATCTGTCACACATCTACATTTGCATTTATCTTTTAACTTCCTGGTATAACACCAATATGTTCTATTATTCCCATTTTTCTCATTTATATATTTACAACCATCCACACATAACATCATCTTTCCTTTTTGACTTAAAATAGCTTCATACATGTTCAACAACTATAGAATGAAACCGGAGAGATTCAGTAAAGGCATGGAATGTTTATTTGAGTAAGCACTTTCGGCCAAGGAAATACCCCAGCCTTCTTCAGACTAAAACAATACTACACACAGCTGCTCACCTTAAATACATCAACACTGATCAATTAAAAACCAATAAATCAATTAAACATAAAACTTAATTTAAAGAAAATAAATTAATACTCTACATTTAATGTTTTTATAATTATTAAAACCAACCCACTTCTAAGAATTCCTTCTGAATGCCTATCTTTACAAAACTATACCATTAATGTAAACGTTCCTAAATTTGTAACTTTCCTAAATCTATGAAGACTTGATACACATTACTAAACATGAATTACAATAAAAACTTTAAGAACAAAACCTCCAAATTCCTAAAAATTAATTCCACTCTGATATTTAAAGCAAACTAAATCTTACAACCACTAATATTCATTAATAAACTTTAAAGAGTTTGAATACAACGATTTAAGAGATTCATCTCTGCAATGCTTTTAACTTAAGAATGCATTTTATAGAAGCATAATCATTTAAACCAGGCGGTAAGTGTGCAGATGTTCTAATTTGCCAAAACACCTCTTGTTCTTCCAGGTATAACTGCCATGGGCCACCCCTAAATTCGTTTTTAACCTGGTGGGGGACCATGAAGGAAAAAGAATGTTCTGGATAATCTGCAGTGTGCCTTGCAAGCGCATTAGTTAAGTCCTTCCTCCCTATCGCATACAGATGTTCATAAATTATTTTTCTTAATGTTCTCTCCATTTTACCTACATAGAAGGAAGGATGTTTCTCACAACAAGCAACATACACCACACCCCTGGTTTCACAATTATATTTACCATTAATAGAATAAATATTATTATTAATATTTATTTTATTCCCAGGCAAGATGTATTTGCATTGAGAGCACATACCACATTTCCCCATCCCAGTAACTCTAGATTTAGTTTTAACTGAGCTCATCTCCACCAAATTTTTGAGATTCATTCCCCTTCTATATGTAAACTTTGGTCGTCGTCCCACTACTTTAACTAGTGCTTGGTCTTCCAATAATATGTTCCAGTTCTTAGAGATTATACCCCTAATGACTTCGTGGTCAATACAATATGTAAAAAGGAAGTTAATAGAAGGTAACTCATTTGTAATCCTGTTTATATTATCCTTCTGTAACCCTTGCATAGTACCCCCACCCAAAAGGGGCTTCAAATGTCCTGTTTCTCTTTTAACCTTCACTTCATACATAATTTCTTTAATTAAAATATCTGGATAACCTCTACTGGAAAACATTTCTCTAATCTTTTCACATTCACCAATAAAATCCTGTTTGTCTGAGACCATCCTCACTGCTCTGACAAACTGCCCCTTCACAACACCTCTTTTTTGGTGGAAGGGGTGACTACTGGTAAAGTGCAGGTAACTATTTGAATGGGTGGGTTTCCTGTAAATCATGGATTTAAATATATTATTAACTTTATCCTTACTTAATTTAACATCCAAGAAATTAATCTCATCGACCCCTATAGAATAAGTGAATTCAAGAAAGGTGGTCATACTTGAAATGCTGTCTATAAAGTCAGGTACTTGGTTTAGATGAATTTTCCATAAAAAACACATGTCATCTTGTTATCTGGTATACCAAGTGACATGTTGTTTGAACATTTCGTTATTAAATAACCATTGAAGTTTCCAATATGCCATAACGCTATTTGCGAAACTACACCAACATGGAGACCTCATGGCTATCCCTGTTTTTTGGAGATAAAATTGATCTTTAAACACTAAAAAGTTATTTGATAACACAAGTCCAGGAGAATTTCAACTAAGTACATCTGTTTGTTGCCCGCCTTTTTAAGCAACATGAAATTTTTAGTCCACTCTATTCCCAATTGATGAGGAATTACAGTGTACAAGTCTCTCACATCAACCACTAAAAAGATAAAATTCAGGTTGTACTCGACTTTATTAATATTCTCCAAAAACTCCCAGGAGTCTTTACAGATTTGTGACTCGTTCTGTAATAGGGGTTTAAGGATGCCATCAACATATCTGGCACAAGCATAAGTGATATATCCTCTCCCATCCACTATGGGCCTAAATGGGGGATCTACCAAGTTCTTGTGAATTTTCTGACTGCCAAATAAAATGGGGATTCTTGCGGCTGCCATAGTTAAAAAATGGAGAATGTCACAGTCTATACTACCTTCCAAAAAACGGTCATCTAACATGCTTCTGATCTTCTTATAGGCTCTATGGACCTCATTTAAACTAGAGTTCAAATAAGTACCTGACTGTAGGTGGTCGAACATCTTTTTTTCATAAAGGTATTCATCCATGAAAACAAGACCCCCACCCTTATCGGGCTTCATGACCCTTATTTTGCATTCATTAAGCAGAGAAATGAAATCTAACTTGTTTTTAGATATATTACATTTCATAAATCTAGTGGGTGTGTGAGAATCAACCATAGCCCGTAAATCTATCTCACAAAGTTTTTCAAAAATATTCAACACCCCATGTAGTGGAGGATTAAAAACACTAGACACTCTGTACGTGTTAAGAAGTGCAGGCGTATTCCCTAAAGTAAAAGCCAAATTCAGTTTGCGTACAAATAACTTCAGGTCTACAATTATGTTGACAAGTTTACCCTTTTTATCAGAGACAAATGATAATCCTTTAGAAAAAAAGTCTGTTACTGCTTGTTCAACAGTTAACACTGTGTAATTGTAGATCTTGAAGTCCCCTTGTTGGCTCGTAAGAAAACTAGGTCCCTTCACAAATGAGGATGTCATCTCCTGCGTTGATTCCCTCTTTTCCTCCTCTGTGCATGACCCCTGTTGTTTGTCCTGGTACTGTTGTTGCCCGACCTCTCCCTGACCCTGGAAAAACCCTGGTTATTATCAACGTCAAAATCTTGTTCCCCCTTGATTTTGGTTATCATTTTGATCATTATTAATATTGGTGTTGTTAACTTGACGCCTAATACGTTCACTCCTACGTACAGGCGCTTGATTTTGATCAATAGTGTCCTCATTGGTACCAAAAGAAGAACTAACAGAAGAGTCATTATTCCCCCAAGACACTGTTTGACCAACAGGGGGATGGGGATAAGCCTTTTTATTAGTGTAATCTTTAATGTCTCTGTCCATTTTGCGCTTATTATTTAAAACAACTTAGAAATGGAAGCTTCAATACTGGATAATATTCTTAAATAGTCTTACTTATATCTTATAAAATCAACATGTTGTTGCAAAAACGACTCTAATTGTACCAAGTCCTCTTCCAAGCTGGTAATCTCAGTATTGTAAAAGTTAATCAATGAAAGTAAAAACTCAAAACCCTGTTTATCGAACAGGGCCAACAATTCCTGATGGTACACTGAATTGTTAACCAAACCAGCAGGATAACGCCATTGGCGCAAACCTTTGGGTATTACTTTCTTAACAATACATTCCTGGAGGTAAGCAACCTCCAACTGTAGTTTCCTACACCGGAACAGTTTATAGTCAAAGGTATCCAACTTGTCATTAAAAGTACTCACCGGACCCTCCTGAATCATTAAGGCTTCGTCCGGATTATTATTTGTGCCAAAAAAATCTTTTTTAGCAGGAAAACTGTCCATTGTTGGTATGGTCGTTCCATTTGTTGCTTCATTAAACTGGCCATTGGAATAGATAACACCACGTCTAATGCTTCTGCTACTGTCTGATTGCCTAAGAACACCATTAGCATCATTAACTTCCTGTACCGGCTGCAGGTTCCTCAGACGACTACCAGCAGTTGTAATGCTATTGGTGTTCGCAACAGTACTAGTTTGTTGTGTAGAAAGGTTCCTCTCTCCATTACTTTCCACTTTTTGCGATAAATCTTCCACCCTGGTTAATAGAAGATTCACCAGGATTGTTAAATTAACCAGAGCATTCACGTCCTCGGAATTGCGAATACCCGAAGATTCTCGCTTGTTGTGCTGTAAGAATAGTGGCTGTGAAACAGCCCCATTATGCCCACTCTGCTGACCCACACCTCTGTTTCCACCAGACATTACAAACTGTGTAATTACTAACAAAAACAAAACTAAAATGAATTCAGCAACTATAGAATGAAACCAGAGAGATTCAGCAAAGGCACGGACTGTTTATTTGAGTAAGCGCTTTCAGCCAAGGAAATACCCCAGCCTTCTTCAGACTAAAACAGTACTACACACAGCTGCTCACCTTAAATACATCAACATTGATCAATTAAAAACCAATAAATCAATTAAGTATAAAACTTGATTAAAAGAAAATAAATTAATACTCTACATTTAATGTTTTTATAATTATTAAAACCAACCCACTTCTAAGAATTCCTTGTGAATGCCCATCTTTACAAAACTATACCATTAATGTAAACGTTCCTAAATTTGTAACTTTCCTAAATCTATGAAGACTTGATACACATTACTAAACATCAGAAAATCAGAAGCGTGTTAGATGACCTTTTTTTGGAAGGTAGTATCAACTGTGACATTCTCCATTTTTTAACTATGCCAGCCCAAGAATCCCCATTTTATTTGGCACTCTGAAAATTCACAAGAACTTGGTAGATCCCCCATTTAGGCCCATAGTGGATGGGAGAGGATCTATCACTTATGCTTGTGCTGAATATGTTGATGGCATCCTTAAACCCCTATTACAGAATGAGTCACAAATCTGTAAAGACTCCTGGGAGTTTTTTTAGAATATTAATAAAATCGAGTACAACCTGAATTTTATCTTTTTAGTGGTTGATGTGAGAGACTTGTACACTGTAATTCCTCATCAATTGGGAATAGAGTGGACTAAAAATTTCATGTTGCTTAAAAAGGCGGGCAACAAACAGATGTACTTAGTTGAAATTCTCCTGGACTTGGTGTTATCAAATAACTTTTTAGTGTTTAAAGATCAATTTTATCTCCAAAAAACAGGGATAGCCATGGAGTCTCTATGTGGGTATAGTTTCGCAAATAGCGTTATGGCATATAGGGAACGTCAATGGTTATTTAATAATGAAATGTTCAAACAACAT
This sequence comes from Protopterus annectens, assembly GCF_019279795.1. NCBI lineage: Eukaryota > Metazoa > Chordata > Ceratodontiformes > Protopteridae > Protopterus > Protopterus annectens. Next base: position 15,757,920 of record NC_056727.1, on the reverse strand, counting down.
GTCACTTGGTATACCAGATACCAAGATGACGTGTTTTTTATGGAAAGGTCATATAAACCAAGTACCTAACTTTATAGACAGCATTTCAAGTATGACCACATTTCTTGAATTCATTTATTCTATAGGGGTCGATGAGATTAATTTCTTGGATGTTAAATTAAGTAAGGATAAAGTTAATAATTCATGTAAAGCCATGATTTACAGGAAACCCACCCATCAAATAGTTACCTGCACTTTACCAGTAGTCACCCCTTCCACCAAAAAGAGGTGTTGTGAAGGGGCAGTTTGTCAGAGCAGCGAGGATGGTCTCAGACAAACATGATTTTATTTGTGAATGTGAAAAGATTAGAGAAATGTTTTCCAGTAGAGGTTATCCGGATATTTTAATTAAAGAAATTATGTATGAAGTAAAGGTTAAAAGAGAAACAGGACATTTTAAGCCCCTTTTTGGTGGGGGTACTATGCAAGGGTTACAGAAGGATAATATAAACAGGATTACAAATGAGTTACCTTCTATTAACTTCCTTTTTACATATTGTATTGACCACAAAGTCATTAGGGGTATCATCTCTAAGAACTGGAACATATTATTGGAAGACCAAGCGCTAGTTAAAGTAGTGGGACGACGACCAAAGTTTACATATAGAAGGGGGATGAATCTCAAAAATTTGGTAGAGATGAGCTCCGTTAAAACTAAAGCTAGAGTTACTGGGATGGGGAAATGTGGTATGTGCTCTCAATGCAAATGCATCTTGCCTGGGAATAAAATAAATATTAATAATAATGTTTATTCTCTTAATGGTAAATATAATTGTGAAACCAGGGGTGTGGTGTATGTTGCTTGTTGCGAGAAATGTCCTTCCTTCTATATAGGTAAAATGGAGAGAACATTAAGAAAAAGAACTTATGAACATCTGTATGCGATAGGGAGGAAGGACTTAACTAATGTGCTTGCAGGGCACACTGCAGATTATCCAGAACACTCTTTTTCCTTCATGGTCCCCCACCAGGTTAAAAACGAATTTAGGGGTGGCCCATGGCAGTTATACCTGGAAGAACAAGAGGTGTTTTGGCAAATTAGAACATCTGCACACTTACCGCCTGGTTTAAATGATTATGCTTCTATAAAATGCATTCTTAAGTTAAAAGCATTGCAGAGATGAATCTCTTAAATCGTATTCAAACTCTTTAAAGTTTATTAATGAATATTAGTGGTTGTAAGATTTAGTTTGCTTTAAATATCAGAGTGGAATTAATTTTTAGGAATTTGGAGGTTTTGTTCTTAAAGTTTTTATTGTAATTCATGTTTAGTAATGTGTATCAAGTCTTCATAGATTTAGGAAAGTTACAAATTTAGGAACGTTTACATTAATGGTATAGTTTTGTAAAGATAGGCATTCAGAAGGAATTCTTAGAAGTGGGTTGGTTTTAATAATTATAAAAACATTAAATGTAGAGTATTAATTTATTTTCTTTTAATCAAGTTTTATACTTAATTGATTTATTGGTTTTTAATTGATCAATGTTGATGTATTTAAGGTGAGCAGCTATGTGTAGTATTGTTTTAGTCTGAAGAAGGCTGGGGTATTTCCTTAGCCGAAAGCGCTTACTCAAATAAACAGTCCGTGACATTGCGGAATCTCTCCGGTTTCATTCTATAGTTGTTGAATTCGTTTTAGTTTTGTTTTCGTTAGTATTTACACAGCTTCATACATGTTGCCAATTACACCTGGAACAAATCCAATGTCACCATCTGCCATAGTCTCCCTAATGGAACAAATGCAACAAGTCTCTGTTAGAACTACAACTCCTACCCACTGCAGGTGATATGAAAGTACACTGAATACAGCTTAACTTGACATGTTTATATCAACACCCATTACAGATACCCACCTCCTGAGTCTCATACACTGTTCCCTTTGTGTATACTCCAGACATATGTTGCTTCCGTGTTTACATGTTTGAATACACTGATGTTGAAACGTTTGATGCATGGAAATGTTCATAGGTTCATAGGTTCATACTAGGCTATCTGCCCTAGGGCATTTATAAGCCTAGCCAGAATGTGTTTGGCTTTCGCCACCCATTTTAAATTTATTTTGCTATGCCCTTTTTCGAGGTTAGTATACTGTGCCTCTGTCTAACATTGACACAGAAGTGATACCCGGGGTAAACCTACGATCTCCCATCCACTCATCAAGATTCCTCTTGAAGAGAGTCAATGAGGGACTCTGCCTAACCTGGACTGGGATTTTATTCCAGAGTGAAGGGAGCCTCTGGGTTATGAATCTGTCCCTCCAGCATGTCCTATTTATTTCAGTGCTGAGGTTCAAGTCTCTCGAGCGCGTAGCTCGATGGGATTTGGATTTTCTGAGATGCAGCATGTCCATTAATTCCGGGTTGGACGTGGCTTTATACGTCAGGCACAGATCACCTCTGAACAGGCGGTATGCCACTGAGTAGAGCTGGAGTTTCTTTAACCGGGCTGCATATGGCATCTGTTTGAGCCCTTTGATCCTCTTGGTGAGGTACTTTTGGGGTCTTTCCAGTTGCTGCAGGTGTCTGGTAAGGTACATCCCAAAAGGGGCATTGTACTCAATTATGGGCCTGATGAGGGATGAGTAAAGAGGCACGATGATGTCCCCTGATCTAGATGTGAATCCCTTCATGATTAGGTGGGCTATATAAAATGTTTTTCTAACCACTTTGGCCACGTGGTTGTCATATGAGAGATTGCTATCAACTTGGGTCCCCAGGTCCCTAATTACTTCTTCTGTACTTAATAGATTACCACCTATGTGGTAATTTGTGGGCACTTTGTTTTTGCCAAAGGGGATGACTATACACTTTTTGTCATTTAGCTTGAGGCCATGGCTCTGGCACCAGTTGTCTGTTTCTATGAGGCCCTTTTGGAGGATGCTTGTGTCGACTGAAGAGTCGATTATGGCGCCCAGTTTGCAGTCATCTGCGAACTTGGTCAGCCACAGTCCTTCCGTGTTGCCCTGTACCTCCGAGAAATATATACCAAACAAGAGAGGTCCCAGGACTGAGCCTTGTGGGACACCACTTGTAACTGGTTTGGAGTCTGACATGGCTCCAGCAATTCTAACCATGTGGGTTCTGTCCTTGAGCCAGTTTGCAATCCATCTAGTGACATAGGGGTTTATATTTAAGCTGGTGAGCTTATCTATAATGCCTGAGTGGGGTATTGTATCGAAGGCTTTTGCGAGGTCCAGGTAGGCTGTGTGGACCACCTTCCCCTCATCAATGGCCTTGCTGACTGTTTCAAAGAAATCAACCAGGTTTAAGAGGCAGGATCTGCCATTAACAAAGCCGAACTGGGTAGGATCCAGTGTTTGTAGGTCCCCAATATCTTTATTTATGAGGTCCATGATGATCCTTTCCATAGCTTTGCAGACCAAGCTAGTCAGGCTTATGGGGCGATAGTTTCCAGGATCCGTTGAGGCACCACCTTTATGGAGAGGGACCACTGTTGCTGTACGCCACTCTTTGGGCACATATCCTGTAGTAAGGCTGAGATTGAACAGTAGTTTTATGTTTGAGTTTAGTTCTTCTTGGAGTTCATGTAGGACGCAGCCCGGGACACCATCTGGTCCTATTGATGCTGTGTTTTTTGCTTTGGAGAGGGCGGCTCTTACCTGTGCATCTGAGATGTCAGGGAGGCAGCACTCTGCTGGGATAGATATTTGCCCTTTTGGTGGGGTGGGGGGGGAGAAGTTTGCGCTGAACCTGTCAGCTAGGATGTTGGCAATGTCTGTGGGTTCAGTGTATTTTTTTGTCATTTTGGACTAATTCTGAGCATATCTGAGAATTACCACCCAGGTTCCTAACATAACTAAAGAAAGCCTTGTGATTATCCTTAGTGTCCTGTGCAATTTTTCTCTCTAAGCTAGCCTTAGACAATTTTATGTGTGCCCGTAGTTTTTTGCTAATACTGATCAGTGATGCCTTCCCTTTTTGGGATTTTTCTCTATCATTTAGTAGCTTCCTCCTTCTATTGTATAGTTTGTTTATGGCTGGGGTCCACCAGACAGGACGTCTGCCTTTGGAGGATTGGGTCTTGGTTTTATTTGGGATCGCATGATCCATGCATTCCTGAAGGTGTTCATAGAATGCGTTTATAAAGGATTCTGCGGTCTGGGCCGTATTTTCCACAGGCCGGGGAGCTTTGAAGGATTCCACCTCAGTTTTGAGGAGTGTGAAATTTGCTTTAGAGAAGTTTTTCAATGTGGTTTTCTGGGCAGGGGTGGGGTCGGGATGTGAATATCCAGTGAGATTAGTTTATGGTCTGATCTTACCAGTGAGGGATACACTTCTGGTCTGGAGCATAGAGTCCCCATGTTGGTGATGATCAGGTCCAGTATGTTTTCCCCTCTTGTGGGAGTGGTAACAAGTTGTTCCATAGCATTTGAGTTTATAAATTCTAGGAACCTTTGGGCTAGGGTGTTGGAGCTAGAGTAATGTTCCCAGTCTATGTTTGGGTAGTTGAAGTCGCCTAATATAATGGTGTTTGGAGAGACCTTCATATTTTCCAGTGTTCTCAGGAAGGCCGAGTGGGGTTCCTGGGTTTGGGAGGGTGGTCTGTAGCAGGCTATAAACTGGAAGGCAGTTTTACCCACTGTTAGTTGCACATGGATAGTCTCTGATGCTTCGTGCTTTGCCACCAACCTGGAGGTGTGGGTATCTTTGATGAATATCGATACTCCCCCTCCTTTTGTGGTTCAGTCCAAGTTTTGGGGCCGAAAAGCATGGTATGAGGTATAACCTGGTAGTGCTGGGGTGCTCTCGGGAGCCCTGAACCAGGTTTCTGTTACTGCACAGATATCGATGTTCTCCATGCTAAGGAGAGTTTCGAGTGCGTGCATCTTGAGGTTTAGACTTCTGGCGTTGAGTAGTATTACTCTTAGTTTCTTATCCCTTGTGATACCTATGGAGGTGGGTTTGTCTTTTGAGCCTTGCCTAAAAAATGTATACCAGAATGCCACATCACAAAAGATCAACTGTACCATGCATCTCAACATTATGTGGTCGATGTTTCTTGGTTCGATGTCTTGCCCATTGAAAGACTACTATTCAAACTTATCATACTCAGTTGCCTGCACTTTACGTAAGTGATAGTAAACTCTGCAAAATCCTGTCAGGATTCCTTGCTGCTCATCTGGCAACTCAGTTGTGCTCTGCTACACTGCAGACAGCTCAGCTAACCACTGCCAAGCATCACCACACTTTTTTAATTAATCCTATATAGTTTTAAGTCCCCCTGCTAATCCCAGAGCAATAGCTGATCTTTTGCCCTCCCACAAACCTGGAATTACCTGCTGCTATGGACAATCAGTTGCCTAACATTTCTCCAGCCAGCCTGATTAACATTAGCATCATACCTCTCACCCTCTTAGTGCAAGAAATCTAGACAAAGCCTGACAAAATGGGGGGAAAGGCCCAAAAATAGAGACCGATTTTAAATATTTCTCTTAGAAACTAAGAAAGTTGCTAGAGTAACAGGGTTTGTGTTAACATACATTTTCTGAAGGATTTGAAGTCTGAAACTCCAATGTATGTCATTATTTAATGACTTCAATCCTCAGATCTTTCCAGTTATTTGTCAGAAAACCACATATTTTATGAGGAATAGACCAAAAATATGAGGCAAAATCTGGACATGCTGTGAAATTCTGGACAGTTGAGAGGTATGATGGGCACCCTGAGGCAATGTAGCAATTGCCTCATGTATGCTGATAACCACCTGCTCCTAAAGCAAACAAATACAGTATGTGAGAGATGTCAGTATACCATGAAACTTGAGTCAGGCCTTTCACATGGCAACAAACAAGATATCAAAAAGGTTATCAGCTCACACACCTCTCCTATTACACAAGATTATGTCAAGACACATAAACCTATATACATGGAGATACTCAGCAAGAGCTTACCAAAATACCAGAGACCTCCCAAGTGCATACTACCTTCACATAATGGTACATGAACAGAATCCATCAGTACACATAACAACATGCATAACAGTGTCACAGAAATCAAGCCCCTAAGGCAAAACACTTCAAAACCAAATTTCCTTGTCACAGGCGACGCGATAGTGAGACACACAGATGTCCCTCTCACGAAGTTGGACAAGGAGAAGGCCACGGTCAGTTGCCTCTTAGGTGTCAGGATCCGCAAACCAAGTCACGCACACATTCAAGTCACTCAGCAGGAAATAGTGTTATGACTCTGTCAGAGTACATGTTGGAGTGAATGACTTGACACATACCTCTCTGGACTACATGAAGCTAGACATGATAGAGCTCTCAGATTATGTGTGCCAGGCCGGTATGTCCCTAGCTCTAAGCAGCATTCTACCATTACCTAGAATGATGCCACAGTACAGACAAAAATGATTGATTTCAATAATTGGATTAGCTTCTGGTGTCACTGCAAGGGGATCCAGTATCTGTCAGCCTGGGAAGACATGGTCTACACACCTCGATACTTTGCTAGAGATGGCCTTCCTCTGTCTCCTCAAGGCTTTAAAATATTGGCAAAGACACTTGACCACCCCCCATAGAACCTTTTTTAGGCCATGTCAAAACAACAAAACTTCCGACGTAGAAAAAAACTCTAGAGACAAACTGAAGGTTAGACTGCTTAATGCTAGGAGCCTAAACAATAAACTGCACTCCCTGGAAGCACTCCTCACCTTGGAAGCTGCTGACATCTGTGCAGTCACAAGAATTGGTTTAAGGGCACAGAGAGTACCCTGGCTGGGCATGGCTACAATGCCATTCACACATTCAGACCCCAAAATGAGAGTGAAGGAACCAAAGCTGGAGGTGCATCCATTTTCATTAAATCCAAATACACCTCATGACTAGTGCAACAGTATGACCCTCCTGAGCTATGTTAGGGCAAATAACTATAGGCAAAACACTCTACCACATCATAGCTAGCTACAAGTCCCCCATCATGAACCAGGAGAAACATACCACCTGCCTGGACATGCTTGAGTTGCTCAGTATATAGCCAAACACTTTGGGCATGAGATACTTCAAATACCCATCCATCAATTGGGTGACTTACATGAGCACAAACACAACTGCACTGAGGTTTCTGGACTTTGTTAACTCAAATGCACTGACACAGTTAATCTGCACACCAATAAGGGGCTCAGCTGTCCTAGACTTAGTACTTACCAATGTGGGAGCTACTGCACTACCCCTAATGTGCTGCCCTCCCTAGTCAAGTCAGACTGTAAATCTGTCTTGTTTGAAGTAAAGATCAGACCTGACACCCCCATAAGAGCAAAAGAAGAAAAAAGACATTTCTCCAAAGCAAGCTATCTCCTCAAAAGTGATGGTATAAATGGTTTCAAAGTCCCTTCTAACACAGACAACAATGACTCCTATGCAGAGAAGTACACAAATTCCCTATATAGCCACTGAAATAAATGTATTGACTTGACAGTATCTAACAGGACTAAAACCGGGTCCTCTTGCAAAAACAAGCCACCCTGGTGGACTGCAAGTATAAATAAGTTGTATAACAAAAGAAAGAAACTGATATCTAAGAACAAGAAGGAACATACAGAGCAAATCAGAAACCTTGTAAAGTCCTGTAAAACAAGTTATGAGACTAGACTGGCATCTCTAGCTAAAGACAATCATAAAGTATTCTTTAGCTACTTCCAAAACATCAAAGGGAAGTCCCAGCTGTGTGTCGAACTTATAGTAGACAGCAACAGTCACACAGAACCTGAAGAAATTGCCAACCTGCTGGCTGACAGATTTGATGACAATTTCACCCCACCAGTCTCCAACTGCCATACTCCATAGTATTCTTGACACCTGTCCTCTATTCTTTATCTACAAAGAACGGGTCATTCAAGCACTGTCCAAGGCCAAAAAATACAGCCTCTCTGGGTCCAGATAACATCCCAGGCTGTATACTAAACAATCTAAAACAAGACCTAGTGGTACCACTTAGCTGCCTCTTTAACCACAGCCTGAGCACTGGCTTTGTGCTGGAGAATTGGGGAACAGCAGCAGTAATGCCCTTGCACAAAAGGGGGTCCATCACCTGACCCTGGAACTATAGACCCATTAGCCTGCTAGCCTTATCTGCAAGGCCATGGAAAACATCATCACGGACCTTATCAACTAAGACATAGGCATCCTTGAAACTCTTGACCCAACCCAGTTTGGTTTCATCAAGGGTAGATCTTGCTTATTAAACCTGGTGAATTTCTTTCAGAAAATCACCAAAGCCCTGGATGAGGGTAAAGCAGTACACACCACCTATCTTGATTTAGCCAAGGTGCTTGACACAATTACCTACTCAATGATCATTGTTTTTGAAGAAAGCTGGATTTGAGGGTTTTTTTCTCCAACAAGCAGCCAGCAAGTAGTGAAGTGCTGATGAACAATGAATCTATTTTGGATAACTCTTTATTAAATATGTCCATTCATGACAATCCTTTCATGGATGTCAACAATCTGATTAATTTGGACACTAGTAATGACTTTGTCCAGCTGGATGAATGTAATGTGGGGTTCACCACTGGGTATGGAAAACTGTATGTTTCCAAGGTTCCTTATGTGAGCTCTTTTGTACCTACTAAAATTTCTTCAGCAGTCAATGTGTTTGAAACTGCCTTATGGAAACAAATTGAAGTAGAGTATTTGAATTTTGTCAAAAGACACGGTATATTTAATTTACACAAATCGGAATGGATGGCCTTAAAACAGTTATGATGCATAATTGAGCAGTATGTCTTTACACAGGCTGTCAAAGGGGGAAATTGGGTCATTATAAACCAGGAAGGCTACAAGGCGTTTGAACTATTATCTCATGATAAAGTATATAGGAAGTAACATTCAAATCTAATAATTACATTTAATGAACCATTACTTAAATTGTTGGAGAGAGGTAAAAGGTTGGGCTTCTTTAACCAGTCAGATGTTAGGAAACTGTTTATTAAAAGTCCAAAGGATGCCAGGTTCTCTGCAATTCCGAAAATGCATAAATTGCTCATCAAACCACCTGGAAGACCATTTGTATTGGGGAAGAGAGCTTACTTGCAGAACATTGGCATCTTCTTGGACTCACAATTAAAGGTGTTTCTACCCAGGGTTCAGTCTTATGTTAAGAATACTGCTCAAGTGTCAGAGTGCATGGGTGAGGTACAGTGGAGTCCTGAATATTATTGGGCCTGTGTGGATGTTATGTCCCTGTATACAAACATCAAAATAGAACAGGGCTTAGAGGCAATTGTGAGAATGATGGGTGAAGGTCCATGTACAATCTTTGTGTGTCAGTTATTGGAGTTTTCCCTTACACACAACTGTTTTGCATTTGAACAAACATTTTATTTACAGATAGAAGTTACTGCAATGGGGGCGGCTTTTGCCCCCTCATATACTATCCTGTTTATGTCATATTTTGAGAACATGTTTATTTATCTTACATTGTTTTATAAGAACAATGTCATTTTGTTGAAATGATTTATTGATGGTCTGATTTCTGTATGTAGGGGTGACCAAAGTGAATTTGGGAAATTCATGGAGGTGTTCTAACTCCATTGGCCTTGAGTTCACATACAGAACTAGTGAGAAGTTCATGCAATTTCTTGATGTTGAGTTTTATGTGGATGATAAGGGCATGTTCCAACATAGGCCCTTTCACAAGGAAACAGCTGCTCATAATTTTTTGGAGGCTAGTAGCTCTCACCCATTGCATTTGTTGAAATCCTTGCTGTATGGGGAATTCAAACATATTTTTGTTAATAAATCTGACAAACAGATGTTGGAAAGGGAATTTTCCAAGGTGAAAAACAGGCTGCTTAAGAGGGGTTATAATAAGGCTTGCATTCAGGAGGCGATAGACAAAGTCAAAGGGTCAACAGGCAGGAATCGTAAGAATAGTGGTCCCTGGTTGGGAGGCAATGGGAATGATTTGGATGAAAAAGAAGACATATATTTTTCACAAAATGTTCCCCTTTCTCGGATATTTTGAGGGAATGCATTAGCAAACTATAGCCAGTGATTTATAGAGATGAGGTAGTGGGGAAAGTTATTCCCCAGTAAAGTTACTTTCTCTTATGGTAGATTCAACAATTTAAAAGAACTCCTGAATCAGAAGGTGCAGAAAAATGTTGGGGGGAATCCGGGTGCATTTCCCTGTGGAAAGTGGAAAGTATGTAATAGAATTATGAATTTACATGGTATACTTATCAATGGGAAAAAATGTTGGGTTAAAAATCAATTTAAGTGTGACTCATGGAGTCATATGTATTCTGGGTTGTGGTTGTTTGCGAACTATGTGGTACATAGGGCAGACCAAAAGGAAAGTTAAATTGAGGATTCTGGAACATTTGGGCGACATTAGGAACTTGAGATTAGAGAGCCCGGTGGCCCAACATTTTTGTTCTGTCCATGAGGGAAATATAGACAGTTTCTTTTTTAGTATCCTGGCCAGACCCTTTGAAGGTAATATTATTGGGGGGGGGGGAGTTTACTCGGAGGTTATTAAATTTGGAAACCAAACTTATTATCAACTTAGGGACCGTGCATCCACGAGGATTGAATTTAGTGGTAAATTGTGGTATGTAGAGGATTTATTTGAATGCATTTATTTATTTAAAAAAATATAACTGGCAAAATATTTATTTAGTGATATTGTAGGGGTTTGTTCATATTCATGTTTATTCTCATGTATTGGGTGCATAACTTGATGTATTAATGTAATATTGATGAACATTATTGTTTATGAATCATCACAGTGTTAATGTACTGATGAAGCTGGGCAATGTAGTTAATGCGTGTATATATTTAATATCCAACACATATTCTTCATTTTGTAGGTTGGGTATAGGAAAAGTTATATTATAATGTGTGCTTGACCTTCACTTCGTGTAATGGGAAATGTGTGTTTAAAATTGGGTGCTGAATTTTATAGTATTTAATTACTATGGGAAAATGGAGTAATTTGCATATGTTATTGGTTGGATTTAAATAAGCTGCAGCAGGATGTGATGTTATTCCTTGAAGGCTTTTCAACCGAGGTACTAGAAGCATTAATAAAGAACTTGCAGCATCTATCGCTTGGTTCCTGAAGTGTTTTTTTTGGAGATTCGGTCGGTGTGTTTTGTGTGATCCATTCTAACACAGGCAACAATGACTCCTATGCAGAGAAGTACACAAATGCCCTATATAGCCACTGAAATAAATGTATTGACTTGACAGTATCTAACAGGACTAAAACCAGGTCCTCTTGCAAAAACAAGCCACCCTGGTGTATTGCAAGTATAAATAAGTTGTATAACAAAAGAAAGAAACTGATATCTAAGAACAAGAAGGAACATACACAGCAAATGAGAAACCTTGTAAAGTCCTGTAAAACAAGTTATGAGACTAGACTGGCATCTCTAGCTAAAGACAATCATAAGGTATTCTTTAGCTACTTCCAAAACCTCAAAGGGAACACCCAGCTGTGTGCCGAACTTATAGTAGACAGCAACAGTCACACAGAACCTGAAGAAATTGCCAACCTGCTGGCTGACAGATTTGATGACAATTTCACTCCCCAGTCCCCACCTGCCATACTCCATAGTATTCCTGACACCTGTCCTCTACTCTTTATCTCCAAAGAACAGGTCATTCAAGCACTGTCCAAGGCCAAAAAATACAGCCTCTCTGGGTCCAGATAGCATCCCAGGCTGTATACTAAACAATCTAAAACAAGACCTAGTGGTAATGCCCTTGCACAAAAGGGGGTCCATCACCTGACCTGGAACTATAGGTCCATTAGCCTGCTAGCCTTATCTGCAAGGCCATGGAAAAAATCATCACCAACCTTATCAACTAAGACATAGGCATCCTTGAAACTCTTGACCTAACCCAGCTTGGTTTCATCAAGGGTAGATCTTGCTTATTAAACGTTGTAAATTTCTTTCAGAAAATCACCAAAGCCCTGGATGAGGGTAAAGCAGTACACACCACCTATCTTGATTTAGCCAAGGTGCTTGACACAATTAATTACTCAAGGATAATTGAGAAACTCTCCCAGTTGGGTTTCAACCCAATCGTCACTAGACGGGTGTGATGTCCTCATTCTGGGTCAGTAATCATGGAGCCTGAATCCTCACCACTGACACTGGAGAGGGACATTCACTTGGAACAAAAATGGATAAACCCAGTATTTCTGGATGTAGGTCTCTGATTCAAGCACAATTTCCCTTAAGAGCACACAGGGAATGCACTCACTCCAGGGTCTGGATTTCTCTCTGTCTCTTTCCAGGTCTCTAATAACACTCCCCACTGGCACAGCTGTAGAGTTGAGTCCTCAGCCAACTGTCCAAGCCAAGTCCACCAGCACCCTTTCTGTGAAACCAGTGCTTCATGTCCCTGCTCTAAGCAGTTGACACACACTCTATAAGATTTGATTTTCACAAACACACACACACACACACACACACACACACACACACACACACACACACACACACACACACACACACACACACACACTGGTTCATAGGTTGGTACTAGGCTATCTGCCTGAAGGCATTTATAAGCCTATCCAGAATGTGTTGGCTTTCGCCGCCCCCTTAGATTAGTTCCATGTGCCTCTGTCCAGCAGACCCACTGAAGTGATCCCCAAGGTAAACTTTCTGTTTCCCATCCACTCGTCAAGGTTTTTTTTGAAGAGTGTTAGTGAGGAGCTCTGCCTAATGTAGATTGGGATCTTGTCTCAAAGCATGGGAAGTCTCTGAGACAGGAATCTATCCCTCCAGCACATCCTATTTATTGTTGTGGTGAGAGTTAGATCCCTAGAGCATGTGGCTCGAGGGGATAAGGTTTTCTTTAGGTGGAGCATGTCCATCAATTCTAGGTTGGACATGGCCTTGTATGTCAGGCTGAGATTACCTCCGAGTAGGCGGTATTCAACTGAGTACAACTGTAGTTTCTTCAGTCGAACTGCATAGGGCATCTGTTTGAGGTCAGTGATCTTCTTGGTGAGGTACTTCTGTGGTCTTTCCAGCTGTTGCAGGTGTCTTGTAAGGTACATCCCAAATGGGGTGTTGTACTCTATTTGTACACACACACACACACACACACACACACACACACACACACACACACACCTAGGAAAGGCTGGTACATGTTTACTAGTTATGCCCTCTTCTGCCCACACTATAAGGTAGTCACACCACCACCAGACACTCCAAAGATCTTACAAGGGTACCCAATTATACTGAGTGAAATTTATATTATTTGGCCAGTGCAGTAAGGCTTTCAGAAATGTCCACATGTCACCATATAAATGTAAGTCCTCTCAAAGTTTAAAATATTCTCTAAAGGACCAACCACAATGAAAAGTTTCAATATATTTAATAATAATACAAGAACATGAAAATACTAAATTTCTATTTACAATAAACACCAGAGTTTCATCACAGGAAATATTAAAATAACACAGATAAACAGATTCACACAGATACAGAAAGACAGTACTTAGCTAATCTCACTATATTTCCCCGAATGATCTAAAGAATTACTATTCCCTAATTCACTTAATAGAGTAAGGGAAGATAAAGTAGGGGAGGGGTCCTTCTTTGTCAGGTTCTGCAAACAGACTGCTCTCAGACTTCTCTCTCATCTGCTATTAAAACATTATTTTTGTCCTAGATTACAGAATTGCATCATATACATCTGGTCATCAAACTTCTGGTTCCCATGTTACCCCCATTGCTAGAAACTGAACCAGAATTTTGCACATATGTGTTGCCATACACACAGATAGAGCTTTGCTGAGATGTGTTATAGGATCTGGAAGCTACAAAACAATAAAATGCTTCCACTTCACGCTTTTTCACTTGTAAAAGACTCAGCACAGCTTCTCGTGGTGTCCTGCAGAGTTCTACAAGCAGCAGAGAGTAAAAGAGTGACTTTCCTGGATTTATAAGTATTTTTTCTGGCTTTCGCTTAAATTACTGCATCTCGACTTCATTTCATTTAAAACACAGCTCTGCATATTGTTCTTACTGTACTTGTGTTGAATTTATACTGTTAGCACTTTAAAAAGTTATTTTTTGTTTAATTTAATTGTTAGGCTAACACACTCAAGTGCGCTAGCCGTTTTATAGCATTTTCTGTTTGTTACTGTATCTTTTTCTCCCTTCTCTGTGAAAAAAGAAAAAAAAATCCTTGTTTTCCCGCTTTTCTGAACTAGAATAGTCCAGTCTTCAGATTTTGCTGATCTCTGGGCTTTGTCTTAGTTCCTGTGCTATCCATATCCTTATTTGGATAAGAGGAAGCTTCTTTGTTCACCAGTGGGAGTGGGGAGCACTGAGCAACCTATTTGTCCCTAGGGGATTGGTTCCAGCCCAGCAACTTGTAGTTTATTGGCCATTTTGGGTCAATTCCTGGCTCTTTTCAACCCCCTGCTATAAAGCCCGTTTTTGCATGCTTTTTCACTTGTAAAAGACTCAGCACAGCTCCTCGTGGTGTCCTGCAGAGTTCTACAAGCAGCAGAGAGTGAAAGAGTGACTTTCCTGGATTTATAAGTATTTTTTCTGGCTTTCCCTTAAATTACTGCATCTCGACTGCATTTCGTTTAAAAAACAGCTCTGCATATTGTTCTTACTGTACTTGTGTTGAATTGATACTGTTAGCACTTTAAAAAGTTATTTTTTGTTTAATTTAATTGTTAGGCTAACACACTCAAGTGTGCTAGCCGTTTTATAGCATTTTCTGTTTGTTACTGTATCTTTTTCTCCTTTCTCTGTAAAAAAAGAAAAAAAAAACAAAAAAAATCCTTGTTTTCCCACTTTTCTGAACTAGAATAGTCCAGTCTTCAGATTTTGATGATCTCTGGGCTTTGTCTTAGTTCCTGTGCTATCCATATCCTTATTTGGATGAGAGGAAGCTTCTTTGTTCACCAGTGGGAGTGGGGAGCACTGAGCAACCTATTTGTCCCTAGAGAATTGGTTCCAGCCCAGCAACTTGTAGTTTATTGGCCATTTTGGGTCAATTCCTGGCTCTTTTCAACCCCCTGCTATAAAGCCCGCTTTTGGCGCTTTAGCAGCTTTTAGCTTAATTAGCACGAAGTTGCTCATAGAGCAGCATAGGGCAGCGCCGGTTAATCAAGTTTAAACTATTTCTGGCTCCGTAAAGTCTGCTCTTCAATTTTTCCCTTAGAACTGTTCTACTTGCAATCTAAACAGCCTATACTCTATCTGAAAAGCTCGGCACTTGCTCCTAAAGCATTTTTTATACAGGTAAAGCACTCTTAAAGAAAAGAAAGTACTTCATTCACCTAAATTCCCTTGAGTACCCATTTTCCTATAGGTCCTTTCTGACTCAGTTACACAGCAATCTTTTTCACTATTTCTAGCATGTCGAAGGGTCAGTTGCTGGCGTCCTCTCCTGTTCAGCTGGTGAATCTGGGAATCTTGAGGCAATGTTACAATTGCCTCATGTACACAGACAACCCTCTCCTCCTCCCAACAAATACAAATATATGCGAGATGCAACTATATAGCCAGACTGGAGGCTGAACTCTCTCAATTCAGTACTGGCAAGACCAGTCAGGAGGAGAAGGTAACCACGCACACCACAAACCCAGTCTCACATAGAACTATCACAACTGCAAACCAAACACATAAGCACACAAAAACATACTCGGAGGCACTGATTAAAAATCTACCAAAACAACAGAGGCCTCCAAAGCAGACACCCAAGCAACCACCACCTCAAGACATAGCCCATGCAACACATAGTTCACAAAGTCAGTGTGCTAAACAGTCACAGCCCTTAAGGCCAAACAACATGCCAGACACACTTGTAATAGGTGACTCCATAGTCAGACACACTGACGTCCTGCTCACCAGACTGAACAAGGAAAAGGTCACAATAAGCTGCCTGTCGGGAGCTAGAATCCACCACATAACACAAGCACTCAGGTCATTCCACAGCAAGTAAAAATATGACTCAGTCATTGTACATGCCGGTGTGAACGACCTGAGATGTACCTCCCTGGACTACATGAAAAGAGACATAGAGGAGCTCTCTGATTATGTAGCCCAGGCCGGTATGACCCTGACCCTGAGCAGCATCTTACCCTCACCAAGAATGATGCCACAGTACAAAGACAAAATGATCAGTTTTAACAATTGGCTTAATTACTGGTGTCATTCTAGGGGGATCTAATGTCTGCCTGCTTGGGATGACATGCTTGACAAGCCACGCTGCTTTGCAAGGGATAGCTTGCACCTGTCACCCCTGGGCTTCCGGATATTGGCCAAGGCTCTTGCCACCCCCATAGTGCCTTTTTTAGGCAAGGCTCAAATGACAAACCTACCTCCCTAGAAAACACAAGTGGAAAAAAACTAAGGGTAATGCTGCTCAATGCCAGAAGTCTAAACCTCAAGATGCACGCCCTCGAAGCCCTCCTCAGTATGGAGAACATCGATGTCTGTGCAGTGACTGAAACCTGGTTCAAGGCTCCTGAGAGCACCCCAGCACTATCAGGTTTTACCTCATCTCATGCTTTCCGGCCCCAAAACTTGGACCGAACCACAAAAGGAGGGGGAGTATCCATATTCATCAAAGATACCCACACCTCCAGGTTAGTGGCAACGCACGAAGCATCGGAGACCATCCAGGTGCAACTAACCATAGGCAAAACTGCCTTACAGTTTGTAGCATTCTACAGACCACCCTCTCAAACTCAGGAACCCCACACAGCCGTCCTGAAGACACTGGAGAGTATGAATGTCTCTCCAAATACCATCATATTGGGAGACTTCAACTACCCAAACATAGACTGGGAACATTACTCAAGCCCCAACACCCTAGCCCAAAGGTTCCTAGAATTCATAAACTCAAATACAATGGAACAACTAATCACCATTCCCACAAGAGGAGACAATATACTAGACCTGATCATCATAAACATAGGGACAAAATGCTCCACACCGGAAGTATATCCCTCTTTGGTAAGATCAGACCATAAATTAATCTCACTGGAATTCCACATCCTGCCCCCACCCCCTGCACAAAAGACCACAGTGAAGAACTTCTCAAAAGCCAACTTCACACTTCTTAAGACTGAAGTAGTATCCTTCAAGGCCCATGGGCCAGTGGAAACCACAACCCACACTGCTGAATCCCTTGCAAATGCCTTCTATGGGCACCTTCAAGAATGCATGGATCATGAAATCCCAAATAAAACCAAGACCCATTCCCCCAAAGGCAGGCGCCCGGTCTGGTGGACCCCAGCCATAAACAAACTTTACAACAGGAGGAGGAAGCTACTACATGACAGAGCAAAATCCCTAAAAGGGAAGGCATCTCTGATCAGTACTAGCAAAAAACTACGATCACTCATAAAATCATCCAAGGCCAACTTTGAGAGAAAAATCGCAAAAGACACAAAAGTCAATCACAAGGCCTTCTTTAGCTATGTTAGAAACCTGGGTGGAAACTCCCAGATATGCTCAGAGTTAGTCCAAAAATGACACAAAATACACTGAACCCACTGACATTGCCAACATTCTGGCAGACAGGTTCAGTGCAAATTTCTCCTCCCCCTCCCCCCCAAAAGGAGAAATAACTATCCCAGCAGAGTGTAGCCTCCCTAACATCTCAGACGCCCAGGTGAGAGCCACTCTCTCTAAAGCTAAAAACACAGCATCAATGGGACCGGACGGTGTCCCGGGCTGTGTGCTACATGAACTCCAAGAGGAACTAAACCCACACATAAGGCTGCTGTTTAATCTTAGCCTTACTACAGGATACGTACCCAAAGAGTGGTGTACGGCAACAGTGGTCCCACTTCACAAAGGCGGTGCTTCTACGGACCCAGGAAATTACTGCCCCATAAGTTTGACGAGCCTGGTCTGCAAAGCTATGGAGAGGATCATTATGGAACTCATAAACAAAGACATTGGGGACCTACAGACATTGGATCCTACCCAATTTGGCTTTGTCAAGGGCAGATCCTGCCTTTTGAACTTGGTCGACTTTTTTGAAACAGTCACTAAGGCCATTGATGAGGGTAAGGCTGTTCACACAGCCTACCTTGACCTAGCAAAAGCTTTTGACACAATACCCCACTCGAGCATCATAGACAAACTCACCAGCTTAAATGTAAACCCATATGTCACAAGATGGGTTGCAAACTGGCTCAAGGACAGAACCCACAGGGTCAGAGTTGCTGGAGCTATGTCAGACTCTAAGCCAGTCACAAACGGTGTCCCACAGGGCTCAGTCCTGGGACCCCTCTTGTTCGGCATTTATTTTTCTGAGGTACAGGCAAACATAGGAGGATTGTGGCTGACAAAGTTCGCAGATGACTGCAAACTGGGCGCCATAATTGATACTCCAGCGGACACAAACATCCTTCAGAGAGGCCTCATAGAAATGGATAATTGGTGCCAGAGCCATGGCCTTAAGCTGAACGCCAAAAAATGTATAGTCATACCCTTTGGGAAAAACAAGGTACCCACAAATTACCACATAGGTGGTAATCCATTAAGTACGGAAGAGGTAATCAGGGACCTAGGGACCCAGATTGACAGTAACCTCTCATTTGACACTCACATTGCCAAAGTGGTTAGGAAGACCTTCTATATTGCCCACCTTATCATGAAGGGTTTCACATCTAGATCAAGAGAGGTCATTGTGCCCCTGTACTCTTCTCTTATCAGGCCAATGATTGAGTACAATGCCCCATTTGGGATGTATCTTATCCGACACCTGCAGCAGTTGGAAGGACCCCAAAAGTTCCTCATCAAGAGGATAAAGGGTCTTAAACATATGTCATATGCTGCCCGACTGAAAAAACTCCAGCTCTTTTCAGTCGCATACCGCCTACTCAGAGGTGATCTGTGCCTGACGTACAAGGCCATGTCCAATCCGGAATTAATGGACATGCTCCACCTCAGAAAATCCAAATCCATCAGAGCCATGAGAGCAAGAGACGTAAACCTCAACACAGAAATAAATAGGACGTGCTGGAGGGACAGATTCATAACCCAGAGGCTCCCTACACTCTAGAACAGAATACCAATCCATGTTAGGCAGAGCCCCTCACTAACTCTATTCAGGAGAAATCTTGACGAGTGGATGGGAGATCGTAGGTTTACCCCGGGGGTCATCTCTGTGTCACTACTAGACAGAGGCACAGTAAACTAAACCCTAAAAGGGCATAGTATTCTCATCCTAAGGGGTGGTGAAAGCCACACACACTCTGGCTAGGCTTATAAATGCCCTAGGGCAGATAGCCTAGTACGATCCTATGAACCTATGAACCACTCTTCCTACAGAAGCTAACAAACCATTATTGGCACAGACAGTTAGTCTGTGGTTGCAGTCAGAACTGTAAGATACATTCTTTATGGCCTAAATTAAGTAATGTAATTTCTCACTGTTTTTAATGTTAGCTGGACTGAGATTAACCTCTTCTCTTCCAGCATCTTCTGTTAAAACATATACATTTAATCAGTTACAATACAGTCAGGACCCACTGGTGATATATTTTTAACACATGCACCTTTACAAATACATTTTTCAACACAACCATCTGTACAAATCAGTTTGATATACAAATGACATATAATTCTTTACAAAATTCCAGCTAACTGTGCTGGCATATGTTACACATCCACTGCCCTAGTATTCATGGCATAGCTGGCAATACCTCACATTGGCACAATGGGTAGCAAACTGGCTCACAGATAGAATGCATACTGTTAAAGTTGGGGAATCCAGCTCCTCCTGTAGACCAGTTACCAGTAGTGTGCCACTAGGATCTGTGCTGGGCCCTCTGCTGTTGTAATTTATTTTTCTGAAGTCCAGTCAAAAGTTGATGGTCTGTGGCTTACTAAGTTTGCAGATGACTGTAAACTGGGTGCAATCATAAAATCCCCTAATAATATTGACAAATTACAGAAGGAACTGATACAGACAAACAATTGCTGCCAGGGCCATGGACTGAAACCTAATGCAAAAAAAATATGCCTCATTACCCTCTTTGGCAAAGAAGTATCCCCTGATAGCTATGATATAGACAGCACCCCTCTAAGCTCAAACACAGTGGTGCAAGACTTGGGAGTGCAGGTTGATTGCAATCTAAACTTTGATCACCATGTGTCCACAGTAGTGAGGAAAGCCTTCTACACTGCCCATCTCATAAATAAGGGCATTGCATTCAAGACCAGGGAGGTCATTACTCTACTGTACTCTGCCCTTATTAGACCACTGATTAAATACCATGTTCCTTTCTGTATGTACCTGACCAGACACCTGCAGCAGCTGGAGAGGCCACAGAGGTTTCTAACCAAGAGAATTCAGGGCCTCCAAGACATGACATACATGGAAAGATTCAAAGCCATGGCAATGTGCTCGGTATCATACCAGCTGCTGACAGGCAACCTGTGCCTGGCCTATAGAACAGTCTCTGACCCTGACCTAATGGAAATGCAGCACATCCACAAACTAAATGGGACAAGATTCACTTGCTCCAGGGATATCAACCTGGCTTGTGTTATTAATAGAACTTGCACAAGAGACAGATATGCCTCCCAGAGATTGCCACTCCTCTAGATTAAGCTCCCACTTCATGTGAAGCAGAGCTCCTCAATGACCCTATCTAAGCACAACTTAGATAGATAATTGGATGGGAAACCATATATTCACCCTTGGGGTGGCACCTATGATCCTCATGGACAGATACACTTGGTGCTGATCATAGTATCACTCTGCAAATAATGACCATCTAACTGTTGTCAACTAAGTTACTCAGAGTTTTTACATGACTAGGCATGTAAAGGAACTAGGGCTATTAGCCTAGTAACCTCCCATGATCTTATGAACCTATGAAACCCCCCTTCCTCTTCTGCTCATGCTTTATTTAATAATCTATTATGGTTCACAAGATTTTACCCCACATTTTTATCATTAATGTGCAAAGGGCAATTGAACCAAAAGTACTTTTTTCTTTACATTTGGTGCATTAGGCAAGACATGAATTCTTTGCATGCCTCCTTTCCACGCCGATTTTGTAATGTCTTTCTGCAGTCTGAAACTAGATGACTTGTTTCCTGACAAAAAGGAATAGCCCTTAGACTGATCTCTGTAGAAATTTGACACTTTTTTCTGTGTGTCATCATGAAAATTAGTATCTGTTCCAGTTTACCTTGATTTAATTTAAGTCCATGCATACATATCTTCCTAATATGAGATCCAAAGACCTTTAAACTTTTTCATAAATATTGCTTTACCCCTCTCTCGATATAGTCTCATTTATTTTAAAGTCCGTGTATTGCAGGACATCTTTTCCTGCTTCTATTCACTCCAAAGAATTACTATACTGAAGACATAGTAACTGAAATGAATGCTCAACAGACCTATTTGAAGCCACCATCATTGCTGCTCTGTCTCAAAATATACATTTAAAACATTTCAGTTTGTAAATGTAAAAATACAAAATACTCATCTATAAACTGCGGGCACACCAAGCAGTTAGAAAAATATCTATCTGAAAGTTATGTCTGATTAAATAATTTCTCACCTACAGTTTCCATCTAGCTTCCAGCAAAGCATTCTTCTATATACACTGTCCCACAGCTGCACCATAGGAAACATTTCCCTGGAAGACTCAGTAACAATAGAGTCACGCCTGGAATAAAAAACTGGTGGCATGCTTCCAGTGCCAATATAGTGGGCCAGATTCAATAAAGCATACACTAAGTGTACACTAACCTCAGGATTTAATAAAATCAGTGTAGGCACTGTGTAGAGCCTACACGTATTGTATTCATGCACATGGCCACAGTCCCCCCTCAGCAGTGTGCCATGCATATTAATGATGGTGTCCTCCTGAGTGAGAGCATAGGAACAGGAATATTGAATTGCTGCAGGGAGAAGCGTAGTGGCTAGTCTTGGTTGTGGAAGCATACAGGAAGAGGCTCCCTGTACTGCTTCACACTACTGTTGAAATGCTGTGAATTGGCTCAAATGTGTAATATTCTCTTTCATTTTTTTCCCTTTTCTGTATGTTTGTGTGGCTTGGCATGGAGCACAGCAATGCCAAGCTATGCTCACATATAGATAGCTGACACCTGCCAGACATCTAAAAATAGAAACCGGATGTCATTAATTATCATAATTACTTATTTTTCTTATTTTAATTTTTTTTTCTGTTTTTTTAAATTGCTGTTTGCATAGCATGGTGCGGAGTGCAGCCGAGGCGAGTGGCGTTCATACATACATAGCTGACAGTTGTTAGACACCTAAAAATAGAAACTGGATGTAATTAATTATTTATGTCTGGGTCTACTTAAGTGCATCTACTCAGTGTGCCGCAGTGCTTAGCAACGCTAACAGGTAGCCCTGTAGTATATGTGATGGTATATTAGTTTTCATAATATTCAAGTAGCTAAATGGGTAAAGATACAGCTTAATGCTTGGTAGGTCCTGAGTTTGAGTCTGTAGAAGTTTATAAGATGCCTGTAATTTAATTTATTATATATGTTTCATTTTAAAAACAAATTTGAGAAATATGGCACTGCTGCATTGTGCTGAACACTGCTTAAACATGCTAACAGCTACTTCTGTTTGCGTGGTGCTAACCTTAGTTAAAACCCCAGCTGTGTGAGTTTTCATGCTGTTTAGCTCTGCTTAGCTGGTTTGTGGGGTGCTAAGTGACATGGCTTTTTTGTGAATGTTGCTCAATAACATATAGGGGTGGGAAAACAGTCTATATAAGGGCATTAGGCGGGAATTCAGCAACAGTCTTTGAAGTCGAATCAAATCGTGATATGGCAGGCCGTGCTAGTGAAGGTGCGTGCTTTCAGGTGCAGAGATGGGGTGCTCCAGAGTACAAAGTCTTTGTTGGTCTTCTGGTAAAAAAAAAAAAAAATAACCCAGGCTGCTGCAGGGCAGTTTCCAGGGCTCAGAGTGTAAGACAGAGGCCTGGGACCACTTGGCCGGGGAACTTACCAATGTTACTGGTATCCCCCACACAGGTGAGCAGTGTTGTCACCAATATGATGACCTGAAGAGGAGAAATAGGGGAATCTTGGACACCTGGGTCCAAGAAGCCAGAGCTGGGAATGCCCCACAAATACGTAAGTATGTTTCCCACTGTTTTACCAATATGCAAGCTGAATGTCTGCAAAACTGGTATGCATAATGGTGTGCTTCTATTTCAACAGCTGCAACCAAGAGGGCTCACAATGTCAAGTCCCATGCCAGGTGCCTGGCCAGGTTGCACCTTGAGTGTGGTATGTACAGATTTATTAAACTAATTGTAGTGCAAAAAGAAAGAAAGAGTATAGTATTTACTGCAATAAAGTATGCATAATAAAAGTGTAGTGCAATAAATGGGCAATTACAACTGTATTGCAATAAACAATACCAATAACAGTAAGCAAAATGGTGTACAGCAGGATTGTGCTGTCTTAATCATTGCAGTAGAGCTATATGCATTGCTTGTCTATGGTAAGGTTGCTGCAGTCCAGTGTAACACTGTAATAGTTGTAAAATCCAAACTGCATTGTTTAACTCATACTACAGTCCAAGTCTGTCTCCAAGCCAATATTGGTCACATAGTGCTCTCTGTTCCTCTTACTTTAGGTAATAAAGGTATGTGGATGAGGCAGACCACTCTATGGGCAGATATTGTGTGGACTTTCCAGACATTTATTAGCAATACCAATAAAGTATTAAGCAGCATTGTTGATTCCTACAGAAATCAGTTTTAATAAATTCAGTATGGCTGTATTCCATGCATATGGTTCTACTGTCACTGCAGTCAAGTATAGCACTGTAATAGTTCTAGAATGCAAAATTAATTCATTCACATAATGCTCTCTTTTTCTCCCACTCCAGGAACAAAAGGTATATGGGTGAGGTAGCCCATGTTATCAACAGACATGATTGTACTAACATTTCACAAACAATTATCAGCAATACCAATAAAGTGTTAAACAGCATTGTTGATTCTTAAATACATCTGTCTACATATTTCCAGAATGGCTGTCTTCCTTGCATGTCTTTACTAAGCTGCTGCAGTCAATGTTACATTTTTTGCAGATGTCCCCTGCAGTTACAGCTATTGGGTTATATTCCCATGCCTGCCAACTAAGCAATGATGGATGTCTAGTTTATGTACTGTACACTAACATGCCTCTCAAGTGTCACAATTTCTTGTAATGTAATTAAAACTGCCTAATCCATCTGTCACATGATTACCAGAAAAATGATTGCATGGAATGCAATGTATTACCAAATACGCTTACAGAAAACCTTGTTAGTTATAGAAGTCCACATTGTGTGAAATGTTCTGTGTAGTTGTGTACCTGCCTTTGTTATTGCTTGGCCCATACTGACCCATGCTAACAGCTTGAGGGGTATGTATGTGCTACATCAGCTATAGGAGAATTGTAGTCACTGTACTCAAAACTGACAATACATGCCTATAGATAGTCTGCATTGCCAGTAATGGATTCTCTCTCTCACTCTCTCTCTCCACCCCTTATTTTCATTTATTTATTATTGTTATATATTATTATGATTTAATATTGACATATTTTGTTAAACTAACTATATTTTTGCAAAATGTGATGTAGTATCGTTATGTGTCATTATGATTCAATATTAACATATTTTGTTAAACTAACTGTTTTGTTGGCCTTATGGTTTAATTCTTACTGGCATGCTGTTTACATACTGATTGTTATGTTATTTACTGTTGTGCTACGCATAATATACATTAATATGTATTTGGATTAATTAAAATGATGTTCTATTCTGTTAATACTAACAATGGTTTGGTTATTACTAACCTTAACTCATTGCTATACCTCATTTACCACACCACATCAAGGTAGGCCAGTTCCGGCTGATCTGCCTACCTTGCCTCAACCATCCATGGCATCAGGTCCCAGCACATCTGGGACCCAGACTAGTGGTGCCCCCTCTGCTGCCCCTGCACTATCTGCAGTGTCGGGTAGTACCACCACACAGGATGGGGATGGGCACTCCTCTGGCAGCAGTGGTGGAGGGGGAGTTGTTACCCTGGCTGAGCTGCCAGTCTTGGTGTGCAGGATAGTCTATCGTGGGTTTGCCCACCACCTGCGCTGGATTGATGGCATGCTGCCCGACTTGGTGGGGCAGCCTTGCCCTGGTGCCACGCCTCCACACTGTGACCCACAAGGCAGTGAAGGAGCAGTGCTGGCAGTCCCATGGGTGGGGATGTTAGTCATGCTGCTGCCGTCTGGAGGCACATGGGACTTGCATTCCACAACACTCTCCCTATCCAAGGTGTTCACCTCCTCATGTGTCACACACCACCCCTGTCTACTGTCTTGTCTGTGTGCAAATGCTTCCTCACCTACCCAGCATACCTCCACCACAGGTACCTATGTCAATTCCACAACATTCCACTCTCACCTTAAAAAAACAAATAGGCCCCTACCCACCCCCCCCAAAAAAAAAACAATTGTCCCATACGTAGCTCTCCATTTCGCAACCATGTCCACTGGACATATGTAATTTAGTTCAATTGGCCTTACAATGTAATTATGTTGTCCTCACCCTTTTCTCTGAGGTTGTCCTACACCCTTCCTACACATCCCTACCTGCCTTTCACTATGTTTTCCCCCTGCTTACCTCCATTTCACCAATTTCCTATTTCCCCATTTTTCTTTTTCTTTATATTTTTTTAGCATGACACTGCGCATCGCGTAGCTTCGCTATGCTCAGCTAAATAGAGCTATATTGACATTATGTGTTTTTAAACTTGTAATATAAAATAAACAACTGCCCCATGTTTTGAACCCAAGGCCATCGCACCTGCAGACTACTGCATTAACCTGCCAGGCCACACTACTCTTAATTAAAACAGGTGGTTTAAGAAAAACATAGTAATTGCCAGTTTCAGTCATTAAGCATGTTTCAGCAGAGCTGCGCACCGTGCTGCATCATGCAAACTTGATTAAAAGGTAATGGAAAAATGGGAGTGTACCTTGGACTCTGGTGCAGTAGTACAGCACTAGACAGCTAAGACATGATAATGAATGTAACAGAGGCCTGTGATAGCAGGTAAATATGTCCTTCAACAGCAACATGTAGAAAGACACCTGTTAAGGCATTAATGGCAAAATACATGTTCAACTTGGACCCTGGTCCACACATGCAACCATATCAAGCCATGCACATACTGATGGATGCAGGAAATGTATGTCACAGTCTGTATGTGTGCACATATATCTTGCAAATAAATCTGCTGTAGCAGTGACTCAATAGCTGTCTGTTAACTGTATTGCAAATAGTACATTTTGCTATACAAAGTCCTGGGTTCAAATCCAGTGATGTGTAGAAGTGAATGTACAGTTTTATGAAGGCAGCAATTAGTGACTGAGTCATGCACTCTTTATCCACACAATACATTTCAAATGGCATGTCTGCTTTTCACTGATGGAAGTCACAGGCCTGCAGGTAGGAACACACTTCACATATCCCTAGAGTAAAACTATATGTGCATAAAGTGTCACATCATGCATTAATATGCATTCTCAGAGAATGTCAACACAGGTACTGCAAATGAGGGCCACTAATATCAGAGTTCACTAAACAATCCTTCCAAAGTCACTGTGCAGATTATCACAGTTGAACAGCTAACATACGCATTGGAAGTCCCAACTTGTAACAAGGTCTGCCCACATACACTCTGACATTACTACCAGGCTGTAACACATAGCCTGGCAGTTTCCCAAATGGTGGAGATATTATACCCCAGCTTACTCAAGGACACACCAAACATGTTGCCTAGTACTCAGTTAGTGATACCTTTGCCTAACATACTTACCTTAAAGACATACCTTAATTGGAGTGGAAAGGGTAGCCTCACTCTGGCTCTGCCTGTACAAAAAGGCTGACACAGCTCCCACAGTAACTCACACAGGTTGTTGTCCTCAAAGTATTCATAATCCCTGCCTATGTCTATTACCTGCATCAGTAGTTGCAGCCAGTAGCACACACATCTCTATGCAATGGTTTCTGCTGCAGACCTACCCTCTGCGAAGATGTAGTCTCCTTAACCCAGTAATGTCCAGCACAACATATCAGAAGAGGGCCCTATTCTACATGAAGGCCTTATATATTGTACAGTGGTTGCATGTCATTGGCTGATGATAGTGCAAATCAGCTGTGTTTGCTGCAATTAGCATTTCAGACCCACAGATTGTTATAGAGGCAATCACCTGCTGATGAGAAACATTTTTAAAGAGCAAGCAGAAGGCTATGGGGAGCCATCCTGTATGAGATTTTCCTCACACAGAGCATGCCTTTGTGAAGACTTTACTATCAACAGATATCAACAGAGGAGTACTGCACTCCATTAGGTATGTAACTGATTTTGTGTACAACAGGATACAGAGAAGTGAATAGATTTAATGGGAATAGGGCTACATTATTAAGCCTGTCTTAGAACTGTGATAATGACATGTTATTCAGCTCCTGCTGTCTTACACCTACACAAGACATACAATACATCAAGGGTGCATTGTCTAATGTCAGTGTGGCACACTGATGTCATTGGTCTGTCCCTTTATAGTGGTTGTAATAGCATACTGTTATTTGTATCGCACTGTTCTTATGACATATTATCAGGGGTGGGGTTGCCCGTAGGGGACACACCACAGTAGGCTTCAGTGATCATACAGCAGTATCTGTTATGGCACACATAGGAAAACCTGACTATTGCTATTATCTCATTTGTATCCACACACTTAATATGTTTGCACACTGTGGAGTATGACATGTGTAAGAAAGCAGTGCATAGTGCCAGACACTTTGTCCTTGCTGTATCTCTACATAGTGTACTTCCACGTATGTGGTCCTATAATGTGTTCTCCTTTTGTTGTCTTTCAGGAATCATGTGCCCTAGATGCCATGCATCCTTCTCTGATGCAAAAAACTAAATTATACTGGAAGGACTAAGGCAACATCATCACATCCTACTGTCCAGGGAGAGGCAAAATAAGGAACAGCGGGCTGCATTATAGGCACACCTTATCCATGATCTGAATGGCACAGGCCATCAGGGCAGGACATAGGTTCAACACCAAGCAATGGACATGATCAATGCTGCACTAAGAAGGGCAGCAGATGTAGCTAGGCATCGTACTTTCACCAGTGGAGTGCCTGCAGAGGGACAACTACTCTTGGTCACTGAAGAATTCCTGGTGAACCTAGGCACACACAACAGCACCCAGGCATCTATCACATCATACATTGTGAAGGTGGGTGCCACAGTTTCCACAGCAGAGGACCATGCAGGTAGGTTTACTGTGATCAGCACTGTAATGGTGTAGCAGTCAGTGTGTCAGGCTGTTCTTGCTTTTAGGTGGGTGTCAGGTTTTTGTTCTTTGGGGGGAAGGGTTTAACCTCAGTTGTACTCTCATACTCAGAATGTGACCAATACAACAAGTAACACAGTAGCTACTGTAAATGTAAGATATATGAACGTATTACCCTGTTGTGCTGCAACATGCATTGGTACTGACATTACCTCATCCTCAACTTTTTACATGTCCGTCAGGTATTGGCCAAGGCCATGGTCCTGCTCCTTGTAAGCATGACACTGTTTTGTTAAGGAACATTTATATTCTCTTGAAGTTAAGGGCCAGAAAAATCCCCTATTTAAACATATTTTTGTGTATAAACATTGTAGAATATTTTTATTTTCCATTTTGGAGCAGGTAACTAAGGATCCTAGAGGGGGTAATCACAGGAGTGTAGTTGAAAAAAAAATAAACACTTTGGCAATGACAGTTAAGAGGAGGTAAGCATCCTGGTTTAAATGAGGCAATTACTCTAAAATGCCTTTTAAAAATAAAAGGTTGAAAGGAAAATAAATTAGGCAGTGAAATGTGAAATTCAATGTATTTTTTTAAGATAGGTGTACTGGGTGTTTATGTGTTGTTTTAGTATAGTTTCATATTGATTAAATAAAAGGTCAATTTTACTGGTCATGTTTTACTTGATTTATTTGAAGTGATTGTTATACAGGTCTTGAGATGATTGTGTACTATGTTCTGAGGAAGTCTTTTTTTGGATGAAAGCAAAGAAGAAAAATGTTTGACCACTAATCCAGTTGTGGGTCTTTATTATTATGAGTATTGGTGGATTTTTTCTACACACTAGTGCAAGTATTCATGTACCACTTTTTTCTTTCTTATCACAGGTGACGGGGGTGGGGGTTGGAGTCTATTCCCTACACAACCTGATGTCAGTGTCTCTTCCAACTCTGAGGATGATGGTGGCCACAGTGAGACACAGGTGGGGTGTCAGGGCTGAATCTGTCCCAGAGTTAGACATCCCTCATCTGCCTCCATTGTCACCACAAACACTCAGTATGCCCACACATAACCAGTCCCCAGAGGTCAGAGATATTGGACAGTCAGAATGTGGGGACATTGAACAGGAAAGTGTGGCAACTATGGCTCCAGAGAATGAAGACACTGGCCATAGCCAGAGAGTTGGTGAGATCTCACACAGGTGGATTGACAGGGGTGTTTGTATGAGGCCTGCTGTCCATTCACCACCTGCTTCAGGTTTCACATCATGGGTCACTTGGTGCATGTTTCAGGCCATCATGGAAGCATAGGCACATTCTGAACAGAACACCTGATGTATGTTTAGGGTTATGGATGCAGCAAAGTTTAGCATCCATAACTGCCTCTACCACACTGGGGACATCCTGAATTGATTCATTGATACAATGGACAGATGGTGAGATGAGACGATGTCTTTCTTGCATTGCACATTGTCTGTGCTGGAACATGTGGTTGGAGTTGCGTGTCGAACTTGTGGACGTAGCTCAGCAACCCCATCTGCTGAGAGTCCACATAGCTGTGCACAGTCATGCTCCAATAGAGGCAGTACATCCAGTGTTACAAAGGGGAGTGTGCTGTCCACACCATACATGGAGGCCATGGGCTCATGTTCCTGGGCATTCCCATGGAGGCCATCGCAGCAGACAGCAGTCACAGTCAGGTACTAAAACCACTTCTGACCTTGGGCATACAGGTGCCAGTGCAACTCCTGGCAGAGCCAGTTCCTGTGTCCATAGCTCCATGTATAATAGTTCAACTGTGTGCAGTGTGCGGACACTAAAATATTTTGCAGGAGTGGATGATTTCCCACAATATAGTATTGTGCAGTCATTGGCAGTTACTCTTTGTCAGTGGCTCAGAGTACAACTGACTGTGCTTAGGCTATCCTGCATAACTGTTGATTCTGTGTGGGATTATGTGAAGGCTCACAATATGCAATCACCTGCTAACATACTCAGTCAGAGGTCACTGAGTGTGGCTGTGACTGTAGAGAGAGAATAGGTAGACGGGGTATGCCAATAATGGAGAATGGTGAACTCTACTGGTGACTGGTGTCATTGCGGCATAGGTCCCCCAATACTGTCTTCCCAGAATATAACTGTCAGATACATGCCTATCCACCAGCTGACATAACACTCCCTACATGACATACACATATTCCAGCAAGGATTGCTGGCCTAATATTGTCATACACCTTGTCAGACCATGGTTGGTGGAGTGAGACATATGTCCTACATCCACTGCATAGAGTAACAGTCAATGGTATCCACCGCTTAAAATCGGTAGACATGATCTGGCCTTGAGCAAAAGTAACAGTGTTTCATCCAATGTCAGTAGGTGAACAACAGTGCCAGTGCTCATACCCATGTTAACTCCTATCATGGCATTTCAGGTGACATGACTCAGAGATCTGGGGACACCGCTTGGCAGTACATGCTAGTTCTCCACTGCACTAGTCAGT
Source organism: Protopterus annectens (assembly GCF_019279795.1). NCBI lineage: Eukaryota > Metazoa > Chordata > Ceratodontiformes > Protopteridae > Protopterus > Protopterus annectens. The sequence goes on along the minus strand of NC_056727.1, from coordinate 15,727,042 downwards.
ATTGCAGTTACTTCCAGCATGTTTCAAGAAGAGAGTCATGCAAGCTGTCTATACAGAGCACAGACCAACATGTTAGGGAAATGTTATATGTACACACTGTGTGGCTTATTCATAGGTTCATAGGTTGGTACTAGGCTATCGGCCCTAGGGCCTATGCAAGCCTAGCCATAACAATTCCCTGGATATTTCTTCCCACAATATTTACTTCTCCAGGCCCCTGTCTAGCAGGGCGACTGACATGATCCCCGGGGTGAATTTCCTATCTTCCATCCAATCATCAAGGTTTCTTTTGAAGAGGGCCAATGAGGCGCTCTGCTTGATATGTATTGCCAATCTATTCCAGAGTATGGGGAGTCTCTGGGTCAGGAAACTATCCCTCCAGCATGTTTTGTTCATTGTGATGACAAGATTTAGATCCCTGGAGCGTGTGGCTCTGAGGGATTGGGATTTCTTAAAGTGGTGCATGTCCAACAGCTCAGGGTTTGACATGGCCTTGTATGTTAAGCAGAGATCGCCTCTGAGTAGACGATATGCCACAGAATATAGCTGGAGTTTTTTTAGACGGTCAGTATATGAAATCTGCTTTAGGCCTGTGATTCTTTTAGTGAGGTATTTCTGTGGCCTTTCCAGCTTTTGCAGATGTCTTGTGAGGTACATACCAAACGGGACATTATACTCTATAATGGGTCTAATGAGGGATGAGTACAGTGGGACAATGACCTCCTTTTTTCTGGATGAAAAGCCCTTAATGAAGGATAGAAGGATTTCCTGACTGTTGTGGCAATGTGGTTATCGAAAGTGAGACCACTGTCCACCTGTGTCCCTAAGTCTCTTATCACACTTTTGATGTTTAGTGTCCTGCCACCTATGTGGCAATTCATGGGTACATGTTTTTTTTCCAAAGGGGATAGCTATACATTTATTGGCATTAAGCTTGAGCCCATGGCTCTGGCACCAGGCATCTGTTTCTGTAAGGCCCTTTTGTAGAATATCCACATCATTTGGGGATTCAATAATGGCTCCCAGTTTGAAGTCATCTGCAAACTTTGTTAGCCAGAGTACCTTAGTGTTGGTCTGTACTTCAGAGAAGTAGATGCCAAACAAGAGTGGTCCCAGGACTGAACCCTGAGGTACTCCACTTGTCACTTGTCTGGAGCTGGATTTGGAGTCGGCTACTTTTACTGTCTGGTTTCTGTCAGTAAGCCAGTTAACAACCCATCGAGTGACGTAGGGATTTATGCCTAGCTTAGTAAGTTTATCTGTGATTCCAGAGTGGGGGATGGTGTCAAAGGCCTTGGCAAGGTCCAGATAGGCTGTGTGGATGGCCTTACCCTCGTCCACAGCTCTGGAGACTGATTCAAAGAAGTCAATCAGATTCAGGAGACAAGATCGGCCCTTGACAAACCCAAACTGGGTGGGGTCCAGTGTTTGAAGGTTGACAATGTCTTTGTTTATAAGTTCCATGATAATGCTTTCCATGCCCTTGCAAATCAGGCTTGTCAGACTGATGGGATGGTAGTTCCTGGGATCTAAGGTGGATCTTCCCTTGTGGAGCGGGATAACTGTAGCTGTGCACCACTGAGTGGGCACGAAGCCTGAGGTGAGGCTATGATTAAACATGACACTTAAGTGAGGTGCCAGTTCATTTTGTAGTTCATGTAGTACACAGCCTGGGATGTCATCTGGTCCCATGGATGCTGTATTCTTAGCTTTGGAGAGTGTGGTTTCTACCTGTGTGACCATGATTATCGGAATTTGGCAATCTTTTGGTATTGAGATGGGCCCTTTAGGGGGTGAGAGTGGGGTGAAGTTGGCACTAAATTGATCTGCCAAGATATTAGCAATATCTTTGGGATCAGTATATTTAATGCCATTCTGTTGTAACTCAGAGCAGATCTGAGCATTGCCATTTAGATTCTTGACATAACTACAGAATGCCTTGTGGTTGTCTTTGGAATCTTTGGCAATTTTATTTTTGTAACTAGCTTTTGAGGATTTTATGAGGGATCTCAGCTTCTTACTGAGGCTGGTAAGGGAGTTTTTTGAATCCTGGGATTTTCCTCTTTTTTGCAACAGTTTCTTCCTTCTGTTCTATAGTTTGTTTATAGCAGGTGACCACCAGATTGGCTTCCTTTTTTTGGAGAAGAGCATCTTGGTTCTGTTTGGGATGGCACAATTCATGCATGAGTGGATGTGCTCGTACAGTGACTTGGTGTAGGATTCTGCAGTCGAACTTCCAGATCCCGTCTGTGTGGGTGTTGTGAAGTTTGTCACATCTGACTTCAGTAGCTTGAAGTTGGCTTTGAAGAAGTTTTTTAAGGAGGTTTCCTTACTGGGGGGTGGGGGTGGGATGTGGATGTCAAGGGTGATTTGCTTATGGTCAGACCTGACCAATGAGGGAGTGACCACTCATGTGGAGCATCTATCTCCCATGTTGGTAATTACCAGGTCTAGGATATTGGAGCCCCTGGTGGGACAATGGATTAGTTGATCCAGAGCATTGGAATTTATGAATTCCAAGAACCATTGGGAAAAGGAGTTGGTACCTGAGTAGTTTTCCCAATTAATGGCAGGGTAGTTGAAATCACCCAGTATTAGGGTGTTTGGTTGTATCTTAATATTTTCCAGTATGTTTAGAAAGGTGTAGTGAGAATCTTGGGACATGGTTGGGGATCTGTAGCAAGCTACAATTTGGATTGCAGTCTTACCTAGTGTTAAATTCACCTGGAGAATTTCAGATGCATTGTGTTGGGCAACTAGCCTGGAGGTGTGAATATCCTTGGTGAATATGGACACTCCTCCACCTTTAGTGTTCCGGTCCTGGTTTTGTGGCCGAAAAGTGTGGTAAGGATTGTAGCCTGGTATTGCAGGGGTGCTCTCTGGAGCCTTGAACCAGGTCTCAGTTACTGCACAGATATCGATGCTCTCCATTTTTAGGAGTGCCTCGAGAGAGTGCATTTTGAGGTTTAGACTTCTAGCATTGAGTAGCATTACCTTCAGATTTTGCCTGCTTCTAGCTGTTACAGTGGTGGTTTTATCCTTTGAACCTTGCCTAAAAAAGGCACTATAGGGATGGCAAGAGCTTTAGCCAGTAACCTGAATCCCAGGGGTGACAGGTGCAGATCATCTCTGGCAAAGCATCATAGTTTATCGATCATGTCTTCCCAGGCAGACAAATACTGGATCCCCTTTGAATGACACCAGAAGCTTAGCCAATTGTTGAAGTCAATCATTTTGTCCTTATACTGTGGTATCATTCTGGGCGAAGGCAGGATGCTACTCAGGGCTAGGGTCATACCTGCCTGGGTCACATGATCCAAGAGCTCTTCCATATCTCTTTTCATGTAGTCCAGGGAGGTATGTCTTAAGTCATTCACTCCAGCATGGACAATGACAGAGTCATATTTGTGCTTGTTGTGGAGTGACTTGAGTGCATGCGTTATGTGGTAGATCCTGGCACCCGACAGGCAGCTGACTGTAATTTTCTCCTTGTTCAGTTTGGTGAGTGTGACATCAGTGTGCCTGACTATAGAGTCACCTATGACTAAAGTGTTGGGTACATTGTCTTGCCTTAGGGGCTGTTGTTGGGTGGCACACTGGTGTTGTGAGCTATGTGTCACTTTGGTTGTGACTGGTGTTTGTTTGCATTTCAGCTTCGGAGGTCCTTGTTGCTTGGGCAGGTTAATGTTAACGGCCTTCGCATATGTGGGTTTAGTGTTGCTATGTGTGGGTGTTGATGGTGTGGGTTTTGAAGGGCTATGAGTTGCTTGAGGTGTGATGCAGGTGTTAACCTTCTCCTCTTGACTGTCTAGCACAATCTTGGCCGGAGAGAGCTTTGCTTCCAGTTTGGCTATGTAAGTGCATCGCTCGCAGGTTGTAGTGTTGGGTGGTAGGAGGAGAGGATTGTCTGTGTACATGAGGCAGTTGCCGCATTGCCCCAGTATGCCCAGATTCACCAGGTGGACAGGAGAAATCACCGGAAGCTTACCCTTGGACATGCCTGTTTAGGTGCTTTTATGTAAAGTTTATGAGCTGTTTTCCCTTACCTTTGCAAGGTACTTTGCAGTTATAGGCTGTTTAGTGCCTATGATTAATTTCTCCTTATTGACAAGGAGAGCTGGGTGCTTGTATCTGTTTCAGGCTTCCTAGTGCTTTCCAGCAGGTTCTAGAGCAAGTACTAATCACAGGGGTTCAGATTTTAGTGCTACTACTGAGAAACCAGCTAGTTTTAAGGGAAAATTTGAAGAGCAGACTTTCTGGCACCTGGAATAGTTTAACTGTAGCCTCGCAGTGCTGCATGATGTGAAAAATGTGCAAAAACACGCGTTTTTAAGCCAGAAAGTTGAAAGGGATAGAACTCAGCCCAAAAGGCTAATAAAATTACAATTTCAGAGCTGGAATCCACTCCTCTAGCGTTAGATAGGCAGTACAATGCTCACCAGTCCCACTGGTAGGCAGTAGGACTTCCCTCTACCGATGCAAGGTCTGGATAGCTCTGAGCACAGAAAATAAAGCCCTGAGACAAGCAAAGCTTGGGATATGTACTGGCTAGGAAAGGTGGGAAATGAGCAAACAAGATAATATTTTTTTTTTGTTGAAACAGGCTAAACAATGCAATAATACAGTAAATAAACACAGAAAAGGCTAACACACTTGAGTGTGTAGTCCTAGACAGTAAATGCAATTAAAACTCTACAAAATTTGCAATTTAAAACTTTTTTAAATGAAGCAAGGCAAGTGCACAACTGAAAAATGATTTAAGAGGAAGTAAAACAGCAGAATAAGTAGCTAGTCTACATATACAGAGAAGTCTATATATACAGAAAAGCAGCTAAAACATACAAACACTTCAGATGCAGTGCAACCTAGAGCACTTGAGTTGTAGCAATATTAAGGCAATTACAGTTATAATAAATGCTCTGAAATATACTCTATATTTCCAAAATGTTTGAGAAGCACAGTCAGAACACAAGGAGATTCAGTCAAAATTTTTTTTTTTTTTGAAAGGGAAAAAGGAGAAACAGAAGGCCTTATCAAATGTTCTCTCTGTATTAGGTAGAATGAGCTAATGACACTAGACTGGGAGGAGTGTCCCAGATCAGATTTACAGTAGGGGTGGGCCACTGCAAAGCTACCAAGTATGGCAAAAAAATAGCCTACAGACCATAAGCACTAGAGAAAGCCACAAAATGAAAGTTTTTAAACAGATAAAGATTTGTAAAGATACAGAATGCTTTTAACTGCAAACAAATCAGTTACCCATGCAGATTAGTTAATAACAATAAAATACACTCAAAAACTAAAGTGCACTAAAATAAAAGTGCTATATATAAATTGCTAGAAACAATAATCTGTATAAATAATAAAAAAACAGGATACTTATATATCTCAGCTAACAGTTGTAGTCAACACCTCTCATCCACTCTGCTCAGTGTGTATAGACAGAAACCCTATAAAAGGTAGGGCTTAAATACCAGAACAACCTTTTTTTTTTTTTTTTTTTTTTTTTTTTTTACTAAAACACAAAAGAACCAGCCCCCACTAGCCAGCAGACAATTAACACAATCTAGCCAAGGTAAAGAAAGACTTCAGCTAAAACAATAGTTTACAGACAGCAAGCACTAGAGAAAGTCACAAAATGAAAGTTTTTAAACAGATAAAGATTTGTAAAGATACAGAATGCTTTTAACTGCAAATAAATCAGTTACCCATGTAGATTAGTTAATAGCAATAAAATACACTCAAAAACTAAAGTGCACTAAAATAAAAGTGCTATATATAAATTGCTAGAAACAATAATCTGTATAAATAATAAAAAAAAAAAACAGGATACTTATATATCTCAGCTAACAGTTGTAGTCAACACCTCTCATCCACTCTGCTCAGTGTACAATGCCATATAGCAGTGCTGTGACATCCCCACGTGGTGAACCAAAGTACTAACTACATCATGTGTTTACCAGTAAGGGTGAGCAGTAGAGCCCCCCCCCCCAAATGTGAGGTCCTCCCTGGTGGGATCTGGCCACAGATCAGTCTCCTTAGGTCTACCGGCATGTACCACCCCCTTGCAAAAAATGCAGACATATATGTCAAGACAACCATTTATTACTTCCTGTGGGATGGTTGACATAGTGTGACTGCACCTCCCCCTTCAGATGGGACAGGCAAGTGTGTAGAGCTCTATACCCATGCATCATGTCAACAGCATTACAACTGCATTAACTCGACTGTATGTGACAGGAGGGACACAGGCTCATCATGGCTCAGCAAACCTGACTGATGGACAACTGACATTAGCAGGCTGTACAATAACAAGTGGACAGTGCTGTGTGACAGTTGGCGTGAGGGTGCCCCCCCAACATGGAGGCACTACCTCCTCAACTAAAAGAAACACATAGTGTTGTTGTGATGTTGTGTAGACATGGCAAGTGACAAACATAGCCACCCACACAAAGCAGAACCACAACGCACAGTCTAGTTACATTTGTGACCTCAAAGGACAGGCTCAAATTGTTGGTGACCTCATATATCATGATGCCACATATGATGGGTCTGTACTCATACCTAACCTGTACACCCACACTGTCTGCATCAACTACACTCCTTTGTCCCCACCAGTTGTGACACATGATATTTCTACAACCAGTCTCATAATTTCTATATTTACAGAGCAGTTCATAACTGGCCTCTCATTGGAAGGTGCACAACATTTATTGCACATGCTAACATTCCGGGCTGCATCCCACATGTGATCTGACAAGGATGACTAACACCATTAGGAAACCCTTGCAATCATACTGACACTACTGACTGCACACCAGCTGAGTGGACAATGGTAACTGTTATACCCTTGCACAGAGGTGGTGCATCCTCTAGCCACCATAACTGTACATTTCTTTGTCTGAGTATCCATATTTGTATGCCTGTAGGGATGATCATTATGGAGATAATCACTACACATATATGTGTTCTACACACAGTTGACTGTACACAGTTTGGATGTGTGACAGGGGGAAAATGACTGTTACACATGGTGGACATTTCCAAGGCAGTCAACATGGACCTGGTTGAAGATACATCAGGGCATACAACTCCCTAGACTGAGCCAAGCCATCTGACTATATCCCCCACTCAGGCAACATTTACAATGCACCCACTTAGGCATCCATGATACTGTCATTGTAGGGGTCACTAAGTGGCCCATTGCTGGCACACATACACAGCATAGGGACATCCGCCTCCAATAGCTGATCTCCATTCAACCACAATACACATGACTACTGAGTGTGGCTAACAGTGTTGGCTGATGCCTGCAAATTGTGAGCACTCATAGAGTATCTGTGGTATGTCACCATCCTGCAAGAGGTTTTTGTGAACACATGCCTATTGACATACTAATGGCAATAAACTCCATGCAAATATATATAGGTTCATAGGTTCATAGGTTCATAGGTTCATACTAGGCTATCTGCCCAAGGGCATTTATAAGCCTAGCCCATAGTTATGTGGCTTTCGCCACCCCTTTAGTTTGAATAAAAACTATGCCTATCATTTTGCTGTGCCTCTGTCAAGCAGTGACACTGAAGTAATCCCTGGGGTATATCTGCAATCTCCCATCCATTGGTCAAGATTCCTCTTGAACAAGGCCAGAGAGGTGCTCTGCCTCACATGTACCGGGATTTTGTTCCACAGCATAGGGAGTCTCTGGGTGATCACAGCATAGGGAGTCTCTGAGTGATCACCTATTATATGTAGTATAATTTCCATCAGTTAGACCTGTGTACCTGGTAAGTAGCACATCAGTCGTAACATGTGATGTACATGCTCAGGGGTGAACAAACTGGGCACACAGACTTAGCCACACAGGTTTACACCTAATGTGCCTCAAATCACCATATCTCTACAGTGGTATGGCAGGAATCATATGGCATAGCTGAGGCCACAGTCACCTGCAAGTGACATACTCATAACCTCCAAGAACTCTTCCATCAGCATGCCAATATCTGGTGCAATGGTCATTTGGTGATGTACCTTTCCAAGCAGTACTGGGAATTGCACAAAACAGTATGGTCCCTCACAAGAGGACTTCACGTCTTCAGTATGTGTTCAATGGGGATTATCTGCAATGAGTGCCATTGTCACCTGTGGCATATAGACTACTCAGAGGTGATCTATGCCTTGCATATGGGGCAATATGTGACCCTGTTTGTTTGCATATGCTGCCTATCTGTAGGTGGCATAGTAGATGGATAACTCACTGTAAGGACATTAACCTCATTTGTGACGTTAGTACTACATGGTTGTGGTAGAAATTTGTCTAGCAGACTTACACACACCCTTGAAACAGAACCCTGCCTAATGGCACACAGAGCACCTGAGCGCACCTCACCACATGCCGTCTGTATGATTGGGTGGGTAACTGTCATCTCAACATAGGGCATCTGCCTGTGTGTGCCGACCCTGTAACTATAGGTGTAAAGATGTCTATGTGTATGAGAGCTGTATTGCTATTATGCTAGTGAAGTTCAAACACCCTATGGTTCCATAACATGATGTCAAATGCTTTAACATGTTCACACACAAACATGGCTACATTGAGGCTAGCAACACTTTCAGTCACTGCATACAGGACATGCCAAGGCACACATGTAGTGCACGTTTGCTACATAATGGTGCACACTACAGATCACAGTACATGATGCCCACAACACACCTCATGTCTGCTAGTACTATCAGTTCAGAACATATTATGCTTGATGAAATCATCATGCCTTGTTGTGGTCAGTCCTTTAGGAGGCCCCATCACATGCTACAAATAAAATACTGCAAATCCCTACCTATTGTTAAATTTGGCTACATTGAGGCTAGCACCATTTCCAATCACTGTGTACAGGACATGTCAAGGTACACACATAGTGCAAGTTGGCTGTATGTAGATGAGAACACTTACCTATGTAATGGTACACACTACAGGTCACAGAATGTGATGCCCGCAACACACCTCATGTCTTCTAGTATTACCAGTTCAGGACATATTATGCTTGATTACATCAGCAGGCATTGTTGTGGTCTGTCCTTTAGGGGGCCACATCACACACTACAAATAAAATACTGCAAAACCCTACCTATTTTTAAGTTAACAAGGTGATCATATTGATGGCATCTAGACATACACATGCACCAAGTAGACTGGTGTGAGATTAGAACCCCTACCTATCGAATTTTACACACTATAGATTACAGTATTTATCACATGTGCCACAGCTTATGTCTGATATGTCATTGTCATCTGGTAGTCTTAAGATGGATGATGTCATCAGGCCATGTAGAAGAGGGCAATTTGGAGGCGAACAGCAAGTTACAGGGCTAAACAATTCATAATCATTGTAGTGGATAGCCAGGTCTACTTTAGATTGACGAAAAATTAAAATGTCGAATGCTCACATAAGCATAAATGCAGGAAGTTGATATTAATTTTTTGGGATTGCAGTACAGTGAAGATTAGGATATTTGCCCTTTCTTCACTGTAGTGCAATCTCGGAGTTGGAATATATATTTAGTGGGGAGCACAGCCCCCCACAATAGTGATTTTGAATTTCTGAATTTACGCTCATGTGAGCGTTCGACATTTTGCATTTTCATTTTTTAATATAGGCCCAGAGAGGCCATGAGGGCATGTCAGCTTTTCTGCAGGGAGATACACATGAACAGACACACACAAAGTAACCTGCAGTGAGATTAAAACCCCTACCTAGCTAGTCTTACACACTATAGGTCACAGTATTTATCACATGTTCCATGGCTCACATCTGATACTATACTGTCAGCTTGTAGTCTTAAGGTTGATGACATCATAAGGCCTGGTAGAAGAGGGCAGTTTGGAGGCCAGAAGCTAGTTACAAGGCAAAAAGTTCATAGCCATTGTAAGTGGATAGCTCATGAGGGCATGTCAGTTATTCTGTAGGGTGATATACACACACCCACATACATGCACCAGCTAGCAGGAGTGGGACTAGAACCCCTGCCTATCTAGTATTATTCACTATAGATTATAATACTTATCACACATGCCACAGGTTGAGTCTGTTGGCTATGTGATTGCAGGCACAGTACTTGTTCATTACACAAACTAGTTTTGTGTTGAACAGGATCTGTGGCCTGCAGAGTGATATTGCTTCATACTGTTATCTGCATCTAGCATACTAGCAGTGTGATGACTGTTTTTATCTTAGCTATGTGTGTACAGTTACCAGTATGGCTATTTGTGGCCGCCTGCAGTTAGATAGGCAAACCTGTGCAATGGGTCCTGTCCACGTGTTCTTTGAAAACATTATACATTACAAAACCTGCTCACCTGCATCTCTCTGTGTGTTGACATCCAGCAGGCACAGTGGTCTGTAGGTAAGTGAATTATGTACTGTTGTGCCCTTAGTTTGGATCCTGTTAGCATAGGTATGGATGTGTGATAGTGCATATTTACTCACAATTAATAGGGTATGTAGGACAATACAGACATTCACACACATATTTATGTAATTAGCAGGGACGACTGGCACTTGTATGATCACCTCCAATGGCAGATACCGGAAAGATGTATGTGTGTGTGTGTGTGCGTGTGTGTGTGTGTGTGTGTGTGTGTGTGTGTGTGTGCGTGTGTGTGTATATGTGTCATGTAGTTATATGGGGAGAGTCTATCTATCATTGTGATATATATAGCTATATACATTAGTATATATCTGACACTACATAAGGTTAGATATAAGATGTATGTGAGAGAGAAATATAGTGAGAGATGGATATGTATATGTATATGTCTGTATGTATAGACATATCTATACATAACAGGTTATTTTGATTACCGGGCAACAGAATTGTGCTCATTTTAACCTCGTGTTTGGGCATGCCCGGTGTGACTGTCAGCACTTATGAAGTGACACCAGGCCATACCTACCTGTACTCAAGTCTGGGATTTTGTGTGTTACAGATCATACCTCTCAACTGTCCAGAGTTTTGCAGAATGTCCAGAGTTTTGACTCATAATTTTACTCTATTACTCAAAAACAATTGTGGTTTTCTGGCAAATTGCTTGGATTAACTGAAGATTGAAGTCACTACATAATGACATATATTTTAGTTTCTGACTTCAAATCCTTCAGAAAAATGTCTGTTGAAACAAACCCTGTTATTCTAGCAACTGTTTTAAGTTTATGAGAGCAGTATTTAAAATATGCCCTATTTGTGGGCCTTTGTCCCCCCATTTTGTTGGGATTTGTCCTGATTTCTTGCACTATGAGGTTGAGAGGTGTGTTACAGACATTGACATCTGTCCCTTTTTCTCCAGTACTGCACTTCACTCAAAATGTCCATGGCATTCCTCAGCTGTCTGGTATACTTAATATGTGACTGAGGCTCATAATGTTATACCACAAACAGAATGACAGTATGTGAAAACACCAACATGATAATACCTCACATGAAAAAGATGTGAATACTTCCAAATGAGAACCATCAACACCATCATACATGCTGACATCCCTAATCTACCAAGCCACACAGGCTGCCAGACAGAGAAGAGTCATTTGTCACACATTCAACAGCATAAATATGTACATTGTTATTTCTGGTTTACGTGGGACATACAATGTGTGTTAGGATATTATGTTACAGACCTGAGATTGCTTGGTCTGCTGATATACCATTGCTGACTTACTCTTAATTCAGTTGTATAGGAACACTGCTGTATTTGGGGTGGGGGAACAATGGCACAAGATCTGCTGGGATAGACAGTAGTCCAAATATTATGTGACCCCACTGTTTAACATCTCCCTTGACTGATGTAGTGAATATTCCAATCATGAGGCCTGCTGATTATTAGGGGACACATACTATTATCTGGGTATCTGTAGTCCCATGTGGATGTTACAGCTGTCCAAATAGCCCACTATATTTACTTGCATAAATGCAGTAGATCCATACATATGATACTGTATTATATTAATCCTGAAAAGTATTGGTGAAGTTAGAGACTTGGCAAATGCAGCAGTTGACAGAACTGTATTTCAGGGCTGACTCTGTGTGATGCCAAGCAGTATACAGCCAATACATGGATAGGAACAGGTTGTGTGGGTTGCCTGGCATCAATGATTGTACTATATGTATGTGAGTAGGAGTAAGTTCTCAGTCTCTAGGGGCCTAGGTTGTCAATGAATGTGCTATGCATTGTCTCTTAGCCAAAGCCAGGTTACTGGGCATGCCTATGTCTGCCTACAGGGACATCATCAGGGGTTTCCTCCCCTGAGTCATCCTGTGAGTGTGGCTGTGGTGACCTAGGCACTGGTAGGGGGCTGTGTATCCATTCCCTTTGCTGATCCTGCTGCAGCTGTTTCCACAGGATCATATTGTGTAGCATGGTGCATACTGTAAATATCTGTGCACATGTGGTGGAGAGTACTGCAGGGCTCCACCAGATATATTGAGGCACCAAAACCATAATGTCAGAAGCCCAAACACATGCTCTATGATGTTTCTAGTTTGTGCATGTTCCTCAATATGGCGTTCTTCCATGGTTGTGTGTGGGTGCATTTCTGGTGGGTGTCATCATCCATGCTTCCAGTGCATAGCCAGCATCCCCCAGTAAATGGCAATGTGGGTTGTCCCCCCAGCAAACATCTGGAACAGCTGTGATGTGTGCCAGATATGGGAGTCATGATAACTGCAAGGGCTGCCATCACACACATTCATGCTAATGCCCTGGGCATTGCACGCAACCTGGCAGTTGATAGAATGGTACCCCTTGCAGTTGATGTAGATTCTTCCCTCCTCACTGGTTGCTGACTTGATGTGTACATGAGTGCAATCTATGGCACCCAGTACCTCAGGGTAGTGTGCTACATGGTAGAAGTGTTGCATATTGCTGGCCCTTGCCTCAGCAGTGAGGAGAAAAGAAATGTGCTCACTGGCATGTGGTAGCATGGTATCCAGGAACTGAAGTACCCTAGATGCTGATGCCTGTGAGACCCCCATCATGTACCCATTTGGCCTTTGGAAGGTACCTGTAGCTAGTATCCTAAGCGCTACACATATCTTTGTTTCCACTGGGATGGGCTCCCGTTTGTTGGCTCTGGATCTGAGTCGGGGGCTACAGAGTTCAGTGAGTTCTTGTAGTATGTCCCTGTCCACCTGTAATCTCCAGATCATGTAGCTCCTAGAAAGCTACCCTAGGCATGAACACTCTTCTCCTTCTCTGTCTAGGCCTATTTTCAACAGCAACAGCAGCACCGACTTCAGCATCTAGCACATACAGATGTAGCAGACCTGCACCAGCCCCTAGCATTCTTTCTGTTAAAATTTCCAAGTGTGTACTCCAGTGGTCCCAAGTATAGGTGAAAAAAATCAGATAATAGGGTGTATGCATACTTTACAGGGCTCTGCTGTAGGTGGTGACTCTGTGACTGGCTACCTGTGATGGATCGCACCTGCCTAGTATATCATTAACATAATTTAATGGCCCTAGTTTAAGTTAAACAGGATTCAAAACTAATTAATATGTCATTGGCTTTTAGATGCTCATCACTGTGTCTTGCCATGCAAACATGTGCCCTGAAGGTAAACAAAGTTTAGCAGTTAGTGTACACAATCCCCTGAAAGGACACAGTCAGCACATCAGCAAGCCATGCAAACAGTCGCAGCTAAGCTGAAATAAGCTGAGAAGTTATTGGACACACCCTCCCCTGATGTCAGCTACCTTCTCAGTAAAGACCAACATAGTTCTCTAGCTACACAGAGGGGATATGTGGACACAATTACCCCTTTATGCTATTCAGTAACTCCACCACATTTGCATAGGGATCTGTGCTCACAACCTGGGTACTACACACGTCAAGCCCTACTACATTACCAACAGCACCAATGCACCATTGTAGATACTCCACAGAGGGTCCTATAATATATTTCTGTCAAATAATATTGATTTTGTTTTTTACAATTTTTTTTTTTTTATAAAGCATGTTTGCACACTGTGGTGCACTATGCAAATATGCCCAGATTATTAAAAAAAATGCAATTTAACTTATTTCCTTTAATTTTTCAGACACACTGAGGATAGTTTCATTCATATCTGTATGTGGTATGCCATTAATGTCCATATATCTACACTTTTACAGCTCCTTTTGTCTGTCTACATTCCTCTGCCTATAATTTTTCCTTGGACACAATGGACACTGGCGTGGGGTCTGCAGAGCTGCCTATCTGCTTGCTGGATCACTCTACATGCCTCATTTGCATGAGATTCAACTGCTGATGAGGTGATTTCCATGCCATGGAACGTTCCATGTTGGTGCCTGCATGCAAGCTGCCCAGCAGTGTTTACTGAATCTAAAACTTGCTTACTTTCATGTAAGCAGCATGGCATGATGCCTACACAATAAAAAAGATGGTGCAGACTTTATTAAATTCGCCACTGAGTGTACACCAAGTGTACATGATATGTATTCAATAAAATCCTTATCACAATTTTTGTGCTTTCTAGTCACTCAGAAAGATTACACTAAGGGGGGAATTTAATAAAGCCTACACATTTTTTTTTCTGGATGGGCATTGCACCCAGGTGCTTATATGGCCACAACCATTTTTAGATTCAGTAAGTGCTGCTGAGTGGCACTCATTCATGCGCCAACATAGAAACTTCCGTGGCTTGCAAATCACCTCATAAGCAGGTGAATGTCATGCAAATGAGGCAGGTAGAAAGATCCAGCAAGCAGACAGGCATCTATTCAGAACCTCTGTCAGTGTCTGTAGGGTACATGGAAAAATTCTGTGTACAGGAGTGTAGACAGACAAAAGGGTTGTACAAATGTAGATATTTGGACAGAAATGTCATACTGCATACAGATATGATCAAAACTATCATCAGTGTGCAAACATGCTTTATAGAAAATGTTAAAAAATTGGAAAAAAATAAATTAATTAGTATGTGACAGAAATGTATTACAGTACTGTGCTTGGAGTCCCTACAATGGAGTGCTGGTGTTGTTGGTAATGTGGTTGGGCTCTGAAGCATGTCATTTCCAGGCTGTGAGCATGGTTGCCTATCCAAATGAGGTGGAGGTACTGAATAGCAGAAAAGAGTAATTGTGTCTGCATATCCCCTTCATGTAGGCTTAGATCCATGTTTCTGTTTACACATGAGGTAGCTGACACAAGGGGGTGTGTCTACTGACTTCTAAGCTAATTTCACCTTAGGTGCGCATGCTTACATGGCACTCTGCCTGGTTGAGCATGTCCTTACAGGGGGATGTGTCCTCTAACTTTAAAGCTTTGTTTGCTTTCAGTATGCATCTTTGTGAAGTGCATTGCTGTGCTGAGTGTGTTTAAAAAAATAATGTATTTAATTATTTTTTACCCTTGTTTAAGCTAAAATAGGGCCATTAAATTATGTTAGTTATATTATAGGCAGGTGGAATGCATCCTAGTATCACAATTACACATTCTGCACCTACAGCAGAGTTCTATAAACTAGGCATACACCCTACATTTTGATTTTTCCCCAATGTCCTGCACCATTGGAGTACAGACTTGGGAATTTTAACTGAGAGAATGTTAGGGGCTGCTGCAAGTCTGCTGCATCTCATGTGCTAGATGCTGAAGTCAGTGCTGCTACTGCTGACAATAGGCCTAGACAGAGAAGGAAAGGAGTGTTCAGGCCCAGGGTAATCTTCCAGGAGCTACATGAGCTGGAGCCTGTAGAGCACTATAGGGTGGACAGGGACATACTACAAGAACTCACTGAGCTCTGCCACCCTCAACTCAGACCCAGAGCTAACAGAGGGGAGCCCATTCCAGTGGAAGCAAAGGTATGTGTAGCCCTTAGGATACTAGCTACAGGTACTTTCCAAAGACCAACTGAGGACATGATTAGGGTCTCACAGGCATCTACACCCAGGGCACTCCATCAGTTCCTTGATGCCTTGCTACCATATGCCAGTGAGCACATTTCTTTTCCCCTCACAGCTGAGGTGAGAGCCATCAATATGCAACACGTCTACCATGTAGAACAATACCCTGAAGTACTAGGTGCCATAGATTGCACTCATGTACACATCAAGGCTCCTCCCAGTGAGGAGGGTAGAATCCACATCAATTGGATGGTGTACCACTTCATCAAATGCCAGGTCTTGTGCAATGCCCAGGGCATTATCACGAATGTGTGTGCTGGCAGCCCTAGCAGTTATCATGATTCCCATATCTGGCACTCATCACAACTGTACCAGATGTTTGTTAGGGGGACGTCCCACAGGGCCATTTACTGGGGGGATGCTGGCTACACCCTGGAACCATGGATGATGATACCCATCAGAAATGCACACACATCCACTGAAGAATGCCATAATGAGGCACATGCACAAACTGGAAACATCATAGAGTGTGTGTTTGGGCTTCTGAAGTCATGGATCTAGTACCACAATATATCTGGTGGAGACCTGCAGTACTGTCCAGCGACCTGTGGACATATGTTCCCTGTATGTGCTATGCCACACAATATGATCCTGTGGAAACAGGTGCAGCCAAGTCAGCAATGGAAAAAGATACACAGGCCCACACCACTGCCTAGGTCACCACAGCCACAGTCACAGGAGGACTTGGAGGATGAACGCCCTTATGATGTCCCTATAGGCAGATCTAGGCATGCTCAGTACACGCTGGTTTTGGCTAAGAGATAAAGCATAGCACATTCACTGAAAGCCTAGGTCCATAGCGACTGGCACCTTACTCCTACTCACATACATATAGTAAAACTGATGCCAGGCAACCCACACAACCTGTACCTATCCATGTATTAGTTGTGTACTGCTTGCATCATACAGAGTCAGCCTTGAACTACAGTTCTGTCAACTGCTGTAATTGCAAGGCAAGTCCCTAACCTACACACTTCTTGTAAGGCTTATTATAATATTCTATTGTATGCATAGATTTGCTGCATTTATGCAAATAAATATAGTGGGTTATTTGGACACAAGTAACATCTGCACTGCACTGCAGTTACCCAGTCCACTAGTAGGTTCATAGGTTCATACTAGGCTATCTGCCCTAGGGCATTTATAAGCCTAGCCAGAGTGTGTTTGGCTTTCGCCACCCATTTTAAAATTAATTTTGCTATGCCCTTTTTCGAGGTTAGTATACTGTGCATCTGTCTAACAGTGACACAGAAGTGATACCCAGGGTAAACCTATGATCCCCCATCCACTCATCAAGATTCCTCTTGAAGAGAGTCAATGAGGGACTCTGCCTAACCTGGACTGGGATTTTATTCTAGAGTGAAGGGAGCCTCTGGGTTATGAATCTGTCCCTCCAGCATGTCCTATTTATTTCAGTGCTGAGGTTCAAGTCTCTCGAGCGCATAGCTCGATGGGATTTGGATTTTGTGAGGTGCAGCATGTCCATTAATTCCGGGTTGGACATGGCTTTATACATCAGGCACAGATCGCCTCTGAGCAGGCGGTATGCCGCTGAGTAGAGCTGGAGTTTCTTTAACCGGGCAGCATATGGCATCTGTTTGAGCCCTTTGATCCTCTTGGTGAGGTACTTTTGGGGTCTTTCCAGTTGCTGCAGGTGTCTGGTAAGGTACATCCCAAAAGGGGCATTGTACTCAATTATGGGCCTGATGAGGGATGAGTAAAGAGGCACGATGACCTCCCCTGATCTAGATGTGAATCCCTTCATGATTAGGTGGGCTATATAAAATGTTTTTCTAACCACTTTGGCCACGTGGTTATCAAATGAGAGATTGCTATCAACTTGGGTCCCCAGGTCCCTAATTACTTCTTCCGTACTTAATGGATTACCACCTATGTGGTAATTTGTGGGCACTTTGTTTTTGCCAAAGGGGATGACTATACACTTTTTGGCGTTTAGCTTGAGGCCATGGCTCTGGCACCAGTTGTCTGTTTCTATGAGGCCCTTTTGGAGGATGCTTGTGTCGGCTGGAGAGTCGATTATAGCGCCCAGTTTGCAGTCATCTGCGAACTTGGTCAGCCACAGTCCTTCCGTGTTTGCCTGTACCTCCGAGAAATATATACCGAACAGGAGAGGTCCCAGGACTGAGCCTTGTGGGACGTCACTTGTAACTGGTTTGGAGTCTGACATGGCTCCAGCAATTCTAACCATGTGGGTTCTGTCCTTGAGCCAGTTTGCAACCCATCTAGTGACATAGGGGTTTATATTTAAGCTGGTGAGCTTATCTATAATGCCCGAGCGGGGTATTGTATCGAATAGTATGTATTCATTAATATTCACTAGACCTCATGATTGGAATATGCACTACATCAGTCAAGGGTGATGTTAAACAGTGGGGTCTCATGATATTTGGACTACTATTTATCCCAGCAGAACATGTGGTGTTGCTCTCCCACACCCAAAACAGTGATTTCCCCATATAACCACTTTAACAGTAGGTCATCAATGGTATATCAGCAGTCCAGGCAAACTCAGGGCAGTAATATAGAAATTGAGCACACATGGTATGTCTTACTTAACGCAGGATTGCATGATGAATGACTACTCTCTGTCTGGCACCCTGTGTGGCTCAGTGGATTAGAGAAGTTTGCATGGGCGATGCTGTTGATGGTTCAAATGTGGAGGTATTCACAACTTTTGCATGTGGGGTATTATTTTGATGGTGTCACAGACTGTTAGTCTGTGCCTGGTGTAACATTATGAACCTCTGTCACATATTAATTACATCAGTCAGCTGGAGAATGCCATGGACATTTTGAGTGAAGTGCAGTACTGCAGAAGCAGAGACAGATGTCAGTGTTCATAGCACACAAAATTGCAGACTGGAGTGCAGGTAGGTGTGGCCTGGAGTCACTTTATAAGTACTGACAGTTCCACTGGGCATATTCATACACTTAGTTAAACTGAAAGCAATCCTGTTGCCCCTTGATCAAAATCACAGTAAAAAAGATGGTGCAGACTTTATTATGTATAGATATGTCTATACATACATATATGTATATACATATCCATCTGTCACTATCTCTCTCTCTCACATACATAGTATATGTATATTTATGTATTTTCAAATAGATATATACCTATATATATAGCTATACGCATATATAAAAACATACATTTCAGTCTCTCCCCATATATCTACATAACAGATATACATATCATACACATACACACAGCTACAACCCTGTTATATACAGAAATATGTGTGCGGATGTCTGTATTGTCCTCCATACCCTAATACTTGTGAGTAAAGTTGCTCTATCAGACATCTATAATTTTGCTCAAAGGATCCAAAGTAAGGGCTCAACAGTACATAATACACTTACATACAGACCTCTGTGCCTGTTGGGTGCCACCACATAGACAGCAATAGGTGAGCAGGTGGTGTAATGCATAATGTTGTCTACACATGCATGGACAGGGCACATTGTCCCTGCTCACATGCTTGCCCATCCAAATGCAAACAGCCACATACTAGTAACTGTAGATACTTAGCTAGGATAATAACAGTTATCTCATTGCTAGAATACTAGATGCAGATAACAGTATGAAGCAATATGACTCTACAGGCCACAGATGATGTTCAACACAAGCCTAGTTTGTGTAATCCAGAAGTAGTTTCCCTGCAATTGCATATAGAACAGATATCAGTTGTGGCACGTGCGATAAGTACTGTGATCTATAGTGTGCAAAACTAGAAAGATAGGGGTTTTAATCTCACTGCAGACAACTAACTGCATGTGTGTGTGTTTGTGTGTGTGTGTGTGTGTGTGTGTGTGTGTGTGTGTGTGTGTGTGTGTGTGTGTGTGTGTGTGTGTATGTATCCCTGCCAAACTACTGAGAAACTCTAATTGGCTATCAAAGTGCAATGGTTATGCACTTTTTGGCCCTGTAAGTTGCTGCTGGCTTCCAAACTGCCCTCTTCTACAAGGCCTGATGATGGCATCTACCTTAAAACTACCAAGCTGCCTTTGTAACATGTGATAAGTACTGTGATCTATAGTTTGTAAGACTAGATAGGCAGGATTTCTAATCTCACTGCAGGTCACTTGGTGTGTGTGTGTGTGTGTGTGTGTGTGTGTGTGTGTGTGTGTGTGTGTGTGTGTGTGTGTGTGTGTGTGTGTGTGTGCGCGTGTGTGCGTGTATGCGTGTGTGTGTATTCTCCTGCTAAACAACTGAGAAGCCTTCACTGGCTATCAAACTGCAATGGTTATGCACATTCTGGTCCTGTAAGTTGCTGCTGGCTTCCAAATACAAGGTTTGATGATGTCATCTATTTTAAGACTGCCACCTGCCATTGTAGCATCTGATTAAAGCTGTGGTGTATGCAATAAGTGCTGTGATCTGTAGGGTATAAGACTACATAGATAGGGGTTCTAATCTCACTGCAGCCACTTAGTGTGTGTGTATATGCCAATATGGCAGAAATATGATCACCTCAGTAACTTATAAAGATGTAGGATTTTGCAGAGGTAGGGTTTTGCAGAATTTTAGTTGCAGCAGGCGATGTGGCCCTCCAAATGCCTGACCACAACTTGGCCTGCTGATGTCATCATCAAGCATAATATGTCCTAAATCGACAGTACTATCAGACATGAGGTCTGTTGCATGCATCACATATTGTGATCTGTACTGTGTACCATTACATAGTTAAGTGTTCTAATCTACATATAGCCAACTTGTACTATGTGTGTGCCATGCCATGTCCTATAAGCAGTAATTGGAAGTGGTTCTATCCTCAATGTAGCCATATTTGTGTGTGTGGCTATTACAGCAATTTACATCAGCTTATGGAACCATAGAACATTTGAACCTCACTAGCATAATGGCCATACAGCCATCACAATCGTAGACAACAATATACCCTTATTAATGTGATCAGTACATATTGCCCCATTCCAAGAGGGACACAGGCAGAAGCCCTGTGGTGAAATGACAGTCACTGAGCCAGTCATACAGATGGCATGTCCTGAGGTGTATTAAGGTAGTCTGCTTGCCATTAGCCAGAGTTCTGTTTCAAAGGTGGGTTAATGTCTGCTAGAAAAATATCTCCCACCAACATGCATTATTAACATCACATAGTAGGTGAATGTTCTTACAGTGATTAATCCATGTACTATGCCTCCTACAGATATACACCATTTACAATCAAGCATGGTCACACATTGCACTGTATACAAGACAAAGATCACATCTGAATAGTCTATATGCCACAGGCTACAGTGGCACTCATTTCAGATGATCCTCATTGGACACATGCTGAAGATATGAAGTTCCCATGTGAAGGGCCATACTGTTGTGTGCAAGTGCCAATACTGCTTAGAAAAGTCCATTACCAAATGGCCATTGCACTCAGATATTGGTGTAATGAGGGAAGAGTACATGGAGGTTATGAGTATGTCAATTGCAGGTGATTGTGCCTTTAGCTATGACACGAGTTCCATCATACCACTGGAGAGACATGGAGATCTCAGGCAGGTTAGGTGTAAACCTGTGTGGCCAGTTCTGTTTGCCCAGTTCTTTCACCACTGATATGTACATCATATGTTGCGACTGATGTGCTACTTACCAGGTACATAGCCAGGTGCATAGCTTTTAGTGATGAAAATAATACTATAGATATATTTGCATGCAGTTTATTGCCATTACTATGTCAACAGGCATTTGTTCATCACTACCCTCTTGTAGACTATTGACATAACTCACAGACTCCATGAGTGCTCATACTTTGCAGGCATCAGCCAACAGTGTTAACCACAGACAGTCAGTATTCACTTGTATCATGGTTAAATGAATTCCAAGCAGTAGAGGGCACAGGACTCAGCCTGTTGAACACTGTTGCTCACTGATCAGCTATTGGAGGTGAATGTCCCTATGCTGAGTATGTGTGCCATCAATGGGCCACTAAGTGACCCCTACAATGACAGCATCATGGAAGCCTAAGTGGGTGATTTGTAAATGTTGCCTGAGTGGAGGATATAGTCAGACAGCTTTGCTCAGTCCAAGGGAGTATATGCCCTGATGGCCCTCACCCAGGTCCTTGGTGAATGCATCGAAATGTCCACCACGTTTAACAGTCATGATGTCAGACATCCAAACTATGCACAGTCAACTGTGTGTAGATCACATATATGTGTGCTGATCAGCTCCATGATGACTGCCCCTATGGCCATATGGATATGGATACTCAGGCAAAGAGGTCTATAATTCCAGTGGTTAGTGCATACACCACCTCTGTGCAAGAGTATAACAGTTGCCATTGTCCATTCAGCTGGGGTCCAGCCAGTGGTTTCAGTATGATTACAAGGTGTTCTCAATGGTGTTAGTAATCCATGACACATCCCATGTATGATGCAGCCTTGGATGTTAGCATGTCCAATAGATGCTGTGTATCCTCCATAGAGAGGCTATTTATGACCTGATATGTAGATATGGAAGTTATGGGACAGGTTGTAGGAATGTCATGTGTCACATTTGGTGGAGACAGGGGATTGAAGTTGATGCAGTACATGTGGGATTACAGGTTAGCTATGGGTACAGACCCATTCAATGTAGCATCATTAAGTATGAGTTCACTGAAATTCTGTGCCTGTTCTTTGATGTTACACATGTATCTACACTGTGCATTGTGGTTTTGCTTTGTTTGGGTGGCTAATTTTGTCACTTGCTGTATCTATACAGCATCACAACAACACTACGTGGCTGTTGTAGCTGAGGAGGTTGTCTCACCATGTTATGTGGGCACCCTCACCCCAAATGTCACACAACAATGTCCACCTTCTCTTGTACAGCTTGATAATGGCAGTTGTCCACCAGGCAGGTCGGCTGTGCCATGAAGAGCCTGTGTTTCTCCTGTCAGGTACAGCCGAGTTCATGCAGTTGTAATGCTGCTGCCATAATGCATGGGTGTACAGCTCTGCATACTTGCTGTCCCACCTGAGGGAGGAGGTACAGTCAAGCTATTTAACCATCCCACAAAAGGTAAAAAAATGGCTTTGTTGAAATATATGTCTGTATTGTCTGTGAGGGGGTAGCATTGGTAGCTTTAATGACACTGATCTGTGGTCAGATCCCACAAGGAAGTACCTCACACTGGGGGGCTGCAGTGGTCACTCATATTGGTAAAGTCATAATGCAGTACATTGATTCCCCTTGGGGTGATATCATGGCACTTCCCCAGGACATTGTAAATTAAGGACATAGAGGAACCTTTGGCCAAGTAAGTTGCAGCATGATTAAGCAACACAGCTGGTGGTCACTTAATGCTACCCAACCACATGGTGTAATGATATATATTGATAGACAAATGTACATACAAATACACACAGTGGGTGTCTGGATACATGGAGCTGCTCCTGTAGCCAGCTATTGCTTGATTATGTGCCCTTTCAGTAATGAATGGCACCTGGATTGTCTCCAAGAAATCACAGTGTTTCACAAAATCTGGATGTCTATCTATCCTTAATGAGTATGTATACATCACCTGCATTACCTTGAACACTGTCATTTTGAGGTGTGAAAATGCAGATGGACACGCAGTCTGTTATGGCTGTGGTTCTGACTGCACACATGTCTGCATAATCCAGGATGGGTACACATTCCACAGATTGGGGTTCAGTGTTGCCATGCCCACCACATAGCAGCATAACCATAATGTTGCATAAAGATGGTGTTCTCATTGCCAACATTTCCCTGAACAGTGCATCTAAGATGCATTGTTGGGGTGTCAGTAGCTGTGGCCATTACTCCAAATCTCAAGGGTGAGAGATGAACATAATCACTGGTGAAGCATTGATGTCTTTTGAGCAAGACACCCCAGGCAGACATCAATACTTTACCAGTGATGTCTGTTGAGCAAGGCACCCCAGGCAGACTTATAGTAAATCCCCTGACAATGACACCACATGCTAAGGCAATTTTTGACTTCCATCACTTTTCATGTGTAAGGAGTCATCATCCTAGGTGAGTGTCAACTGCAGCCGAAAGGTATGCATATACCCGCAAGAGACACAGAATGGCTAAGCACAGTTATGTTTCTGCATACAGGCCGCTGACATATATCCTAGTCATACACACCTGCAGGAACTATGATGTCAAAATTATGTTAACTGATATCCCTTGATTTGCAGCAATGTGTGGTAAGACTTATTGTGTCAACCCACAGATAGCTATCTGTGATCTGTGCATATGTAATCACTTGACACAAACATCAATGTGTCTCAAATGTAATCACCTCTAAGAGGTGTGATCTTGTGTTTTGCCTCGGTGTTTGACTGGTGAGAGAGTGGTGGATGCAGTATAATGTGTACATGTGCACTCCATAGGCAGGATGTTCTGAGGTGTCTGGCAATGTGTCTGGCAAGGAGCTGCACACATGCAAGTGTGTGATCTGGGTGTAGGTGGTGCAAGATGTATGCTGTGCATGTTAGCATAATGCTAATGCCATATGTAATGACTGCTGTTGGAAACACCATGGCAGCAAGGTTTGAAATGCAGTTACATCTGTCACACGTGTTTATGTGTCATAGGAGTAGAGGGCTGGGGACACTCCCAACACCTCAGCAGCAGGTCCTGCAAATGTATGGTCATACTGCCACATCCTTGGGGTTGACAGCCTGATATATGGTGTTTGTAGGCACACCTTACAGTGAAGATGTGGATGTCCGTGCATGCATAGAGGACTTGTTCAACTTTGCTGACATTAACTTGGCGTTACAAGTGTATGATGCCTGTCAAGCAACTAGACAGCACACTGGTTGTTGTGTGACATGATGTGGGAACACAGACGTGTCAGTTACATAACTGTACAGTATGACATGCCTGGACATGTGGCAGGTGGACACACATTGGCCAAAGGTGGGCAGTCCATTGCAGTAGGCTTCACAGCCATGTCATGCAGATATACACAAGTAATCTGTTAGAGGGCAGGATGCATTAAGTTCTGTGAAAATGTCACCTATGATGGCTCACCACCAGTGTGCTGATTGTTACACCAAGACTGTACATCTGTGTTAATGGACATTGTACATTATATTGTGGTGCTACAGCAGTGCTACTAACCCCCCTCTTGTCAGTTCCTTAGTGACATATCACCAATCCTGGAACAGATGGTATAACACATGCAAAAGCCATCTACTTGGAAAAGGGTAAGTAAAGCCTACAGAGCCTTTCTTGATGTGGGACAGCTATGTGGATGAACAAACAGGCTGTGTCCTGCTTGCCATCATGGGCTTCATAGTACCATTTTGCATATGATGACAGAAAACATATTGGAGCATGGTATCCCATGTGAGGGTGGTGTTGGTGAGACCAGCATTAGTAGTTGCCAGGCACCAGCAATTCTGTGGACTCCTCTGCTTTTCACAGTCTTCACAAGATAATTGTGTCCATCCAGTACACACTGCTTGGGTAGTATCCAACTGCAGAATACCTGTGTAAAACCCCCACCTTACTTTCAAAGTGTATGCATATTATACTTCACTAGCATGTTTGTATTTGCTCTGTGCACACACTTTGAATGACTCTCTTCTTGGAACATGCTGGAAGCAACTGCAATACTTAGTTACACAAAGGACAACTAGCTTGTAGTGCCAATCAATGTCCTGAGATTTTGGAGTCATGTGAAATGAAATGGCATGACAGGAGTTTGACTGGATATGAGCAGTAACACTGCTGTACACCTACTGACACTGGACCATGCACAGTTTGTTATGTTCAAGGCCACATCATGCCTACTGACTCTAACTGTTGGACCCCACTGATTGTTACACTGCGGAATGGATAACAGGAATATTACTCACTCTACCTACCATGGCCTGACAAGGTGACAGCAGGCCTTGCTGGAAACTGTGTAGGTTATCTACAGAGTATTATGTCAGTTGGTAGGTAGACACATGTCTGACAGTCATAATCTGGGAAGATAACATTGGGAGACTTAAGCTGCAGTGACGCCAGTCACCAGTTGATTTTCCCAGACATCATTGATGGCGTACCCTTTCTACTCATTCCTTCTCTGCAGTCACAGCCACAGTCAGTGCCTTCTGACATGCTACATTAGCAGGTGATTGCATATCAGGAGCTGTCACTGAATCCCACACAGAAGCAAAAGTTACCCAGGATAGCCTGTGACACACATTCAGTTGCTGTCTGAGCCACTGACAAATACTAAATGCCAACTACTGCACAATACTATCCTTTGGAAAGTCATCCACCCCTGGGAAATATAGTAATGTCCACACACCACACACAATTGAGCCATTACTCATGGACATATGGACACAGAGAGAAATGTAGCTTTTGACTTTCAATGGTTGGTGAGATATGGGGATGCATTCACTGTTGTACAACCTACACAGACAGATCTGTGATGTAACTCCCAGCCTGTCATTGCCATACTGAATGTGGCACTCATCTTACCTATCATTGTGTACAATGGCACCCTTGCTATGTCACTACACAGGCATATTTTACAACTGTAGCAGCCAGACAGGTTCCATGGTACGGCAATACACATTTCAGATAGCATGTCCTATGGAGTCCGTGTCAAGACCATACATTTGTAATCTGTCTCATACATGCTTTGTGCAGGATGTGTATGGCTGCCATACATGGAGGTGTCAGATCCCACTGTGTACCTCCCACACATCCATGACAGGACTATCATGTGTCTTACCCATCCTGTACACCTACACAATCACTGTGGTATACTAGTACATGCTGGATAGACAGGTGTGTAACACAGACACTATACCCTATATGTAACATGCATTATTAACATCACATAGTAGGTGAATGTTCTTACAGTGATTAATCCATGTACTATGCCTCCTACAGATATACACCATTTACAATCAAGCATGGTCACACATTGCACTGTATACAAGACAAAGATCACATCTGAATAGTCTATATGCCACAGGCTACAGTGGCACTCATTTCAGATGATCCTCATTGGACACATGCTGAAGATATGAAGTTCCCATGTGAAGGGCCATACTGTTGTGTGCAAGTGCCAATACTGCTTAGAAAAGTCCATTACCAAATGGCCATTGCACTCAGATATTGGTGTAATGAGGGAAGAGTACATGGAGGTTATGAGTATGTCAATTGCAGGTGATTGTGCCTTTAGCTATGACACGAGTTCCATCATACCACTGGAGAGACATGGAGATCTCAGGCAGGTTAGGTGTAAACCTGTGTGGCCAGTTCTGTTTGCCCAGTTCTTTCACCACTGATATGTACATCATATGTTGCGACTGATGTGCTACTTACCAGGTACATAGCCAGGTGCATAGCTTTTAGTGATGAAAATAATACTATAGATATATTTGCATGCAGTTTATTGCCATTACTATGTCAACAGGCATTTGTTCATCACTACCCTCTTGTAGACTATTGACATAACTCACAGACTCCATGAGTGCTCATACTTTGCAGGCATCAGCCAACAGTGTTAACCACAGACAGTCAGTATTCACTTGTATCATGGTTAAATGAATTCCAAGCAGTAGAGGGCACAGGACTCAGCCTGTTGAACACTGTTGCTCACTGATCAGCTATTGGAGGTGAATGTCCCTATGCTGAGTATGTGTGCCATCAATGGGCCACTAAGTGACCCCTACAATGACAGCATCATGGAAGCCTAAGTGGGTGATTTGTAAATGTTGCCTGAGTGGAGGATATAGTCAGACAGCTTTGCTCAGTCCAAGGGAGTATATGCCCTGATGGCCCTCACCCAGGTCCTTGGTGAATGCATCGGAAATGTCCACCACGTTTAACAGTCATGATGTCAGACATCCAAACTATGCACAGTCAACTGTGTGTAGATCACATATATGTGTGCTGATCAGCTCCATGATGACTGCCCCTATGGCCATATGGATATGGATACTCAGGCAAAGAGGTCTATAATTCCAGTGGTTAGTGCATACACCACCTCTGTGCAAGAGTATAACAGTTGCCATTGTCCATTCAGCTGGGGTCCAGCCAGTGGTTTCAGTATGATTACAAGGTGTTCTCAATGGTGTTAGTAATCCATGACACATCCCATGTATGATGCAGCCTTGGATGTTAGCATGTCCAATAGATGCTGTGTATCCTCCATAGAGAGGCTATTTATGACCTGATATGTAGATATGGAAGTTATGGGACAGGTTGTAGGAATGTCATGTGTCACATTTGGTGGAGACAGGGGATTGAAGTTGATGCAGTACATGTGGGATTACAGGTTAGCTATGGGTACAGACCCATTCAATGTAGCATCATTAAGTATGAGTTCACTGAAATTCTGTGCCTGTTCTTTGATGTTACACATGTATCTACACTGTGCATTGTGGTTTTGCTTTGTTTGGGTGGCTAATTTTGTCACTTGCTGTATCTATACAGCATCACAACAACACTACGTGGCTGTTGTAGCTGAGGAGGTTGTCTCACCATTTTATGTGGGCACCCTCACCCCAAATGTCACACAACAATGTCCACCTTCTCTTGTACAGCTTGATAATGGCAGTTGTCCACCAGGCAGGTCGGCTGTGCCATGAAGAGCCTGTGTTTCTCCTGTCAGGTACAGCCGAGTTCATGCAGTTGTAATGCTGCTGCCATAATGCATGGGTGTACAGCTCTGCATACTTGCTGTCCCACCTGAGGGAGGAGGTACAGTCAAGCTATTTAACCATCCCACAAAAGGTAAAAAAATGGCTTTGTTGAAATATATGTCTGTATTGTCTGTGAGGGGGGTAGCATTGGTAGCTTTAATGACACTGATCTGTGGTCAGATCCCACAAGGAAGTACCTCACACTGGGGGGCTGCAGTGGTCACTCATATTGGTAAAGTCATAATGCAGTACATTGATTCCCCTTGGGGTGATATCATGGCACTTCCCCAGGACATTGTAAATTAAGGACATAGAGGAACCTTTGGCCAAGTAAGTTGCAGCATGATTAAGCAACACAGCTGGTGGTCACTTAATGCTACCCAACCACATGGTGTAATGATATATATTGATAGACAAATGTACATACAAATACACACAGTGGGTGTCTGGATACATGGAGCTGCTCCTGTAGCCAGCTATTGCTTGATTATGTGCCCTTTCAGTAATGAATGGCACCTGGATTGTCTCCAAGAAATCACAGTGTTTCACAAAATCTGGATGTCTATCTATCCTTAATGAGTATGTATACATCACCTGCATTACCTTGAACACTGTCATTTTGAGGTGTGAAAATGCAGATGGACACGCAGTCTGTTATGGCTGTGGTTCTGACTGCACACATGTCTGCATAATCCAGGATGGGTACACATTCCACAGATTGGGGTTCAGTGTTGCCATGCCCACCACATAGCAGCATAACCATAATGTTGCATAAAGATGGTGTTCTCATTGCCAACATTTCCCTGAACAGTGCATCTAAGATGCATTGTTGGGGTGTCAGTAGCTGTGGCCATTACTCCAAATCTCAAGGGTGAGAGATGAACATAATCACTGGTGAAGCATTGATGTCTTTTGAGCAAGACACCCCAGGCAGACATCAATACTTTACCAGTGATGTCTGTTGAGCAAGGCACCCCAGGCAGACTTATAGTAAATCCCCTGACAATGACACCACATGCTAAGGCAATTTTTGACTTCCATCACTTTTCATGTGTAAGGAGTCATCATCCTAGGTGAGTGTCAACTGCAGCCGAAAGGTATGCATATACCCGCAAGAGACACAGAATGGCTAAGCACAGTTATGTTTCTGCATACAGGCCGCTGACATATATCCTAGTCATACACACCTGCAGGAACTATGATGTCAAAATTATGTTAACTGATATCCCTTGATTTGCAGCAATGTGTGGTAAGACTTATTGTGTCAACCCACAGATAGCTATCTGTGATCTGTGCATATGTAATCACTTGACACAAACATCAATGTGTCTCAAATGTAATCACCTCTAAGAGGTGTGATCTTGTGTTTTGCCTCGGGTGTTTGACTGGTGAGAGAGTGGTGGATGCAGTATAATGTGTACATGTGCACTCCATAGGCAGGATGTTCTGAGGTGTCTGGCAATGTGTCTGGCAAGGAGCTGCACACATGCAAGTGTGTGATCTGGGTGTAGGTGGTGCAAGATGTATGCTGTGCATGTTAGCATAATGCTAATGCCATATGTAATGACTGCTGTTGGAAACACCATGGCAGCAAGGTTTGAAATGCAGTTACATCTGTCACACGTGTTTATGTGTCATAGGAGTAGAGGGCTGGGGACACTCCCAACACCTCAGCAGCAGGTCCTGCAAATGTATGGTCATACTGCCACATCCTTGGGGTTGACAGCCTGATATATGGTGTTTGTAGGCACACCTTACAGTGAAGATGTGGATGTCCGTGCATGCATAGAGGACTTGTTCAACTTTGCTGACATTAACTTGGCGTTACAAGTGTATGATGCCTGTCAAGCAACTAGACAGCACACTGGTTGTTGTGTGACATGATGTGGGAACACAGACGTGTCAGTTACATAACTGTACAGTATGACATGCCTGGACATGTGGCAGGTGGACACACATTGGCCAAAGGTGGGCAGTCCATTGCAGTAGGCTTCACAGCCATGTCATGCAGATATACACAAGTAATCTGTTAGAGGGCAGGATGCATTAAGTTCTGTGAAAATGTCACCTATGATGGCTCACCACCAGTGTGCTGATTGTTACACCAAGACTGTACATCTGTGTTAATGGACATTGTACATTATATTGTGGTGCTACAGCAGTGCTACTAACCCCCCTCTTGTCAGTTCCTTAGTGACATATCACCAATCCTGGAACAGATGGTATAACACATGCAAAAGCCATCTACTTGGAAAAGGGTAAGTAAAGCCTACAGAGCCTTTCTTGATGTGGGACAGCTATGTGGATGAACAAACAGGCTGTGTCCTGCTTGCCATCATGGGCTTCATAGTACCATTTTGCATATGATGACAGAAAACATATTGGAGCATGGTATCCCATGTGAGGGTGGTGTTGGTGAGACCAGCATTAGTAGTTGCCAGGCACCAGCAATTCTGTGGACTCCTCTGCTTTTCACAGTCTTCACAAGATAATTGTGTCCATCCAGTACACACTGCTTGGGTAGTATCCAACTGCAGAATACCTGTGTAAAACCCCCACCTTACTTTCAAAGTGTATGCATATTATACTTCACTAGCATGTTTGTATTTGCTCTGTGCACACACTTTGAATGACTCTCTTCTTGGAACATGCTGGAAGCAACTGCAATACTTAGTTACACAAAGGACAACTAGCTTGTAGTGCCAATCAATGTCCTGAGATTTTGGAGTCATGTGAAATGAAATGGCATGACAGGAGTTTGACTGGATATGAGCAGTAACACTGCTGTACACCTACTGACACTGGACCATGCACAGTTTGTTATGTTCAAGGCCACATCATGCCTACTGACTCTAACTGTTGGACCCCACTGATTGTTACACTGCGGAATGGATAACAGGAATATTACTCACTCTACCTACCATGGCCTG
This sequence comes from Protopterus annectens, assembly GCF_019279795.1. Classification (NCBI taxonomy): domain Eukaryota; kingdom Metazoa; phylum Chordata; order Ceratodontiformes; family Protopteridae; genus Protopterus; species Protopterus annectens. The sequence continues at coordinate 15,695,508 of NC_056727.1, read as the reverse complement.
ACAAGGTGACAGCAGGCCTTGCTGGAAACTGTGTAGGTTATCTACAGAGTATTATGTCAGTTGGTAGGTAGACACATGTCTGACAGTCATAATCTGGGAAGATAACATTGGGAGACTTAAGCTGCAGTGACGCCAGTCACCAGTTGATTTTCCCAGACATCATTGATGGCGTACCCTTTCTACTCATTCCTTCTCTGCAGTCACAGCCACAGTCAGTGCCTTCTGACATGCTACATTAGCAGGTGATTGCATATCAGGAGCTGTCACTGAATCCCACACAGAAGCAAAAGTTACCCAGGATAGCCTGTGACACACATTCAGTTGCTGTCTGAGCCACTGACAAATACTAAATGCCAACTACTGCACAATACTATCCTTTGGAAAATCATCCACCCCTGGGAAATATAGTAATGTCCACACACCACACACAATTGAGCCATTACTCATGGACATATGGACACAGAGAGAAATGTAGCTTTTGACTTTCAATGGTTGGTGAGATATGGGGATGCATTCACTGTTGTACAACCTACACAGACAGATCTGTGATGTAACTCACAGCCTGTCATTGCCATACTGAATGTGGCACTCATCTTACCTATCATTGTGTACAATGGCACCCTTGCTATGTCACTACACAGGCATATTTTACAACTGTAGCAGCCAGACAGGTTCCATGGTACGGCAATACACATTTCAGATAGCATGTCCTATGGAGTCCATGTCAAGACCATACATTTGTAATCTGTCTCATACATGCTTTGTGCAGGATGTGTATGGCTGCCATACATGGAGGTGTCAGATCCCACTGTGTACCTCCCACACATCCATGACAGGACTATCATGTGTCTTACCCATCCTGTACACCTACACAATCACTGTGGTATACTAGTACATGCTGGATAGACAGGTGTGTAACACAGACACTATACCCTATATGTAACAGTCCCCTCATGCATGTGAAGCACACAGGTGCTGAGACACACATCATGTTCAGGTTACACCATGGGATGCAGAACAAGACAATCATAGCTGTTGTTGGACAAATGTCTGTACTGGACACAGAAAATGCGTAGATGGGTCATCCCAGTGCCACTGCTTGTAAATGTGTTAGCTCCCACAACCCTGGTGACACTTATCAAGGGTATCAGACATTTTCACAGATTAGGGATACATGGATACACTGAATTACGCCATTGTCCTTGTTAGCCTGTTGCATATATATGGACTTATGAAGCCATGCACCTATAGTGCTGTACCTTGCTGCGGACATATTTCTTTTGTGCTGACATTCTATCCTTTGCTGTGATGTCTACAGCTTTATTGCTACTATGTATCCATAAGTGTTCCCAACCAAATCCTGAAACAGAAACAGGTCCCTAACACGCCTTTCATTGTGTAAGTATACATCCATTACAACATCATACAACATAAGGTACACAAAATGATGTGGCTTACTCATATAAATGTCAGCATATAGTATCTGTCAGTAACCACTACAGGTGGCATGGCAAAACAATGCATTACATAAGTACATGTTAATTTATATAGTCACCCTGTGCATCAGACACATAGCTTCATTTCCTTGCATCAATGATGATAATGATAAGGATGTGTCGCAGGTATCATCACTTGCAAAAGCTGTTGTGTGGGGGTGCAGGAGGCCTAGACTGACCCAAAAGGTTGGCAACATCTGTGTGAGTCAGGAAGGGAAACAGGCAAGATGAACCATGGAATTGTGCCATGTGTGTCTGTAGGTGTCCTGCATTTGACAGTGGTGTGTGAGTATGTGTGTGTACACAATCAAGCTCAGTGCTAGCCCTACATGTGTGTATGGTGGACAGCTTTGAACAATGCATGGTAGACCTGACAGTTCACTGTCTCCATCCCCAAACACGAGAACTGTCTCTGCCAGGAGTTGCACTGGCACCACCATGCCCAAGCGCAGAAGCGGTGCTACTATCTGATGCTGACTGCTGTCTGCTGGGACCATGACCTCCACAGGAATGTCCGAGGTTATGAACCCATGGCCTGCCATGTCTTGGTGTGGACAGCACATTCTCCTCTGTAGCACTGGATGTACTGCCACTATGGGACAGTGATTGTGCATGGCCACGTGGACTCTCAGCAGATGGAGTTGTTGACCTACGTCCACAACACTGATGCTCAACTCTAACCATATGTTCCAGTACAGACACTGTGCATTCCAAGACAGACACTGTCTCAGCCCTTCTGCTGTCCACTGCATCAGTGAACCAGTCCAGGGTGTCACTAATGTGGTGTAGGCAGTCACGGTTGTCAGACTGTGCTGCATCCATAACCCTGAGGATACATCTGGAGTTTTTTTCAGAATTTTCCTGTGCCATCATGATGCCCAGAAACATGCGCCGAGTGGACCGTGATGTGACACCTGCCATAGGTGGTGGAAGGAAAGCAGGCCTCCGTCGAGCACCCCTATCAATCCACCCATGTGGAACCTCGCCAGCTGTCTAGCTATGCCAAGTGTCTACACTCACTGGAGCCATAGTTGCCACACTTTCCTGTTCAGTATCCCCAGCCTCTGATTGTCCAATATATGTGGCCTCTGGGGACAAGGTATGTGTAGGCATACTGACTATGTGCAGTTACAATGAGGGCAGAGCAGTGATGTCAACCTCTGGGACATATTCAGCCTCTGAAACCACCAGCTGTGACTCACTATGGCCACCATCATTATCAGAGTCTGAAGAGACACCAACATCAGGCAGTGTAGCGGACAGAGACCAACCCCTCTGGTCAACTGTGATAAGAGAGGAAAAAGCAGTGCATTAATATCTACACTATTATGCTCTGCAGTACTATGTTGTAATCAATGTACAGCTCTACACACTGTTGGCATTATAACAGATCTGTTGAAACCCCAAGGACAAGAGGACATTACTATTCCCACAAACAGCCGAAGTTACTTGTAAATAAAAGCTCTTTACACAGTAATCTTATCAGCAAAAAATGAAGTATACTGTTGACATTTGTGAAGACTCTGTACAGTTGACACATATGGCAATCTGCAATGTCCTAGCAATAATGTCACATCTATTAGTGTGGTGAGACCTACAAGGCATATATATGACTGCAACATGTGTACAGTCATAAAATATCTGTGCAGCACTCCAGACAGCAGGCCTGGGATGACACGTTAAGGATTACATTGCTGTAAACCTACATCTATAATAACACAGTGTCATGCTTACCAGGAGCAGGACCATTGCCTTGTTCAGTACCTAATGGACCTGTACCAAGTAGAGGGAGAGGTAATGTCAGTACCACCGCATGTTGCACCACAACAAGGTAATATGTCCATATATATCACATTTACAGTAGCTAATATGTTAATTATTGTATTGGTCAACAACTGAGCATGAGAGTCAAACTGCAGTTAACCCCTTCCCCCCAAAGAACACAGACCTGACACCCACGTAAGAGTATGTACACCCTGACACACTGAATGCTACAGTATTGCAATGTTGATCAAACTAAGCCTACCTGCAAGCTGCTCTGCCATGGAAACTGTGGCACCCACATACATGATGTACAGTGTGATGGATGCCTGGGAGTTGCTGCGTGTGCCTAGGTTTGCCAGGAATTCCTCAATGGCTGCAAGTGGTTGTTCTGCTACAGGCCCTCCACCAGTGACGCTATGATTCCTGGCTACATCTGCTACTCTTCTGCTTGCAGCCTTGATCATGTCCTTTGTGCAGAGTTCAACCTGCTCATATGTCCTGCTCTGATGACCTGTAGCATTCACTTCACAGATAAGGTCAGCCCAGAATGCTTCCCAATGTACCCTATTTTGCCTTTCCCTGCACAGTAGGAGTTCATGGTGTTGTCGTCGGTCTTCAATTATAATCTCATTCTCTGCATCCATGAAAGGTGCACAGCATCCTGGGTACATGTGTCCTGAAAGACAACAAACTGGAAACACATAACAGGATCACATACATGGAAGTACACTAGGTAGAGATACAGCAAGAACAGAATGGCTGGCATTATCCACTGATTGATCAAACATGTTATATTCCACAGTGTGCAAACATACTAAGTGTGTAGATACAACTAAGATACTAGCAATAGTCAGCTATTCCTGCATCTGCCGTGACAGATACTGCTGTATGATCATACACCCAACAATGGAACCTATTGTAGTGTGTCCCCTAGGGGCAACCCCCTGATAATATGTCAAAACAACAGTGCCAAACAAATAGCAGTGTACTGTTACAACCACTATAAAGGGAGAATCTCAAAAGACCAGTGTGCCACATTGACAAAAAGCTTTCCATCCTTGATGTATTTTACATACTCTGTAGGTGTAACATCTGGATATTAATGGCATATCATTATAACAGTTCTAAGAAAGGATTAATGCTGTAATCCCTATTCCCTGTAAATATATTCACACATCTGCATCCTGTTGTAAACAAAAAGTTTACATACTTGCTGGAGTGCAAAACTCCTCTGCTAATATGTGGTGATATTTAAGTTTTTGCAAATGCATGTTGTGTGTGCAGAAAGTTTCATACAGAATGGTTCCCCATAGCCAGAATGTTTGGCTTTTAACATGCTTCTCATTAGCAGATGATTGTCTCTTAACTAATCTGTGGTCCTGAAATGCTAATTGCAGCCAACACAGCCGGTTTGCACTATCATCAGCCAATAACATGCAACCACTGTACAAGATATAGGACGTCCATGTACATTACAAGCCTTTCTGACATGTTGTGCTGGATCTTACTGGGGTAAGGAGAATACATCATCACAGAAGGTAGGTCTGTAGCAGCTACTGTTACATATAGATGTGTGTGCTACAGGCTGCAGCTGCTGCTGAAGGTAATAAGCCTACACAGAGCATGTGAACATTTTGGTGGACAACTAGCTTTAGAAGTAACTGTGGTAGCTCTGCCAGCCTTGTTGTAAAAGTAGAGCTAGAGTGAGGGAAGCCATTTCACTCCAATTAAGGCATGTGTTTAAGGTAAGTATGTTAGGCAATGGTATCATTAATAGAGTACTAGGCTACATGTTTGTTGTGTCCTTCAGAAACATAGGGGATAAATATAACATTATGTTCACCATTTGGGCAACTGTCAGGCTACATATTACAGTCTGGTACCGTGTATGCTCGCAGTCCTTGTTACAAGCAGGGGCTTCATATGTGTATGTTAGTTGTGCAGCTGTACTAATCTGCACTTTGAGTTTGAAAGAATTGCATACTGGACTCTGATATTAGTGGGCCTCATTTGCATTACCTGAGTTAAAATCCTCTGTGAATGCATATTAATGCATGACATGACACTTTATGCACTTACAGTTTTGCTATAGGGATATGTGAAGTGTGTTCCTTTCTGCAGTCCTGTGACCTTTCCATCAGTAACAAGCAGACATTTAATTTATAATGCATTGAGTGGATAAAGAGTGCATGACTCAGTAATTAATTGTTGGCTTCACAATAATGTTATTTAAATGCTACACACAACTAGTTTTGAACCCAGGAGTGTTTGAAGCAAAATGTAGTGTTTATAAGGCATTTAATAGGTTGAGTTACTTAGTCACTGTTACAGCAAGTATATTTGCAAGATATAAGTATACACATACAGGCTGTTACATAATTTTTTCACAGCCATCTTTATGTCCATGGCTTTATATGGATGTGTTTCTTCACCAGACTCTCTGTTGTACATGTTTTTTGCCATTAAAGCCTTAGCAGGTGTACTTGTAAATGTTGCTGATAAAAGGGGCATTTACCTGCTATTAGAAAACTCACTTACATCCATTCTTGTGTTTGGCTTTCTAGTGGTGTACTCTTGCACCAGACTTCAAGGTGCACTCCCAATTTTTCCATTTATCTTTAAGCAAGTTTGTGTGATGTGGCATGATATGCAGCTCTGCTGAAACACACTTAAGGAGTGTAACTTGCAGTTACTATGTATTTCTTAAACCAGATGTTTTAGTTAACAGCTTTGTGGTGTGGCAAGTTAATGCAGTAGTCTGCAGACACGATGGTCTTGGGTTTGAAGTAGGGGAGAGGTGTTTATTTTGTACATCTTTATTATTTAAAACACATGTATTAATATAGCTCCATTTTGCTGAGCTTAGTGAAGCTGCACAGCACTAAAAATATATAAAGAAAAGAAAAATGGGGAGATAGGAAAGTGGTGAAATGGGGTGCAAGCAGGAGGAAAAACATAGTGAAAGGCAGGTAGGGATGTGCAGGAAGGGTGTAGGAAAGAACCATAGTTAGCCATTTCTTGTAAAGCAACAACTGTGCACTTTGACAGATTATGTAGATGACTTTGGACTATTACCCCCGACAGAGTGGTGATGACAACATAATTGCACCGTTAAGCCAACTGGACCAAATTATTAATGTCCAGTGGACACTTGTTTTAAATGGATAGCCATGCATGGAATGATTTTTTGGGGGGGGACAGGTGCCCATTTTTTTAAGGTGAGAGTGGAATGTTGGTGGAAGGGGCAAAGGTAAGTGTGGATGAGGTAAGTTGCATAGGTGAAGAAGCTTTTGCAGACAGTCAAGACAGCAGACAGGGGTGGTATGTGAAACAAGAGGGGGCTGAACAGCTTAGATGGGAGGGTTTTGTGGAATCTCAGTCCAATCTGCCTCGACAAGGTAGCAGTGTGACTCACATCCCCACCCATGGTAGTGTTGACACTGCTCCATCACTACCCAGAGGGTGGCAGTGGTTGAGGCTGGGCTCCAGGTCGAGCCTGGCCCACCAGGTTGGTCAGCATACTCTCCATCTGATGCAGGCATCATCCAAACTCATGCATGATGATCCCATGCACCAAATCTGTCAGTTCATCATGGGTGACAACTCCCCTCCACCACAGCTCCCAGAGGGGGGCCAGACTCTGTCACATGGGGCAGTACTACCTAATGCTGCAGGTAGTGCAGATGCAGCAGAGGGAGCACCACCAACCTGGGTTCCAGACATGCTGGGACCTGGTGCCATGGCCAGAGGAGGCAAGGTAGGCAGATCATGAGGAACCAGCTGACCTTGACATGCTGTAGTAAAGTAGAACAATAAATTAAGGTTAGTAATAACCAAACCAATGTTAGTATTAACAGAATGCAGCATAATATTTATTACTCCAAATACATATTACTGTATATTACATGTCACACAACATTAAGTAACATAACAGTCAGTATGTTAACAGCAAGCCAGTATAAATTAAACCATAAGGCCAACAAAACAGTTAGCTTAACAAAGTATGTTAACTCATTACATCCGAGTGATGTCTCCAGGTGCATCTGCAGTTACCTCCTACTGCTCCTCTAGGCGTCAAATATTACTTGTTCATATTTGCATTAATAATTCCAAAACCATGCAGTATACAAGGTATCAGAATATCTTATCTTGTAGCATACATGATGCAAACACAATTGTATTGATATTTGACCTAGGTTAGTGAGTACTTGTTAGAACTGTAAGGTGATAACTTGATTTTTTAAAGGCTCATTGCATTGGATATGAATTATTTTTTTTCAAAAACAATAGGAAACTTTTTTGCTGTCTTGGCCAAATGTCCCCTAGTCAGTGTGAATATCACCTCAGCTCTTCTAAAAGTAGGCTCATGCCCAATGTAATTAATCCAATCAACAAAACATAAAGCAAAAATTCAAAACAATTTTACACACACACACACATAGCAGATAAATTCTTAAGTGCTGGATGTTGTCTACATGAAAAAGTGAAGTGTATTTGCATACCTTTACCAAGACATGTCTACCTGAGGAATGAGAATTGGCTGCTTAGTGAGATACACAGAGGAATATTAACTTATGCTGATCTCTGTAGAAAATGATCCCTTTTTTATTCTTGCACCATCAAAATATTTTCCATACTTGTCAGTTTTAACTTGATTCTGTTTCAGTGGCCTTAAACTGTTTTTGTTTTTTCTAATGACATTTTGTGTTTCTGTATCAGAATTACATGTTCCAAAGAATCCAGCCATGTTGCCACCTCTAAGTGTCATTTTGTTGAACTTGCATTGAACTCTGTACTTTGTGTATGCACACCACCTTTACCTTTGTGGAGACTGTATTGGCATGCTTCTAGCCACATGCTTCTACTGCTGTGCTTTGAGGTGTAAAGCCACTGCTGGACATCCCTGCATAGTGCAGTCAAAGTGTTCTTTATGCCTTCTAGTCCTGGAAAAATGTATGTGTCTGAAGGTTCTCCATGGATGGGACTGTTGTACTGCATTACATTATAGAAAGGGTAAGCTTACCATACACTGTGCCCTCAAATGAGTAAATCTTCTTCTCAGCATCACTCAAAATTTCTAAGGTTTAAAGTGGACAAAAAAATTCTACAATAACCTAAACAAATACCTACAAAATGGATCTCTACAGAATTTACTTAGCACAAGAATTATTCATCTAAAAGCTTATTTTCTGATCACAAAGGTCAACAGCTGAAAATTATAAATTGATTTATTAATTGCATAGGTACAGCATTTAGGGAAATGTGTACACTATTATAAATTCAGTTGGGCTGAGGGGTAACATCATGTGGTTATAAATGTAAAATAAGCATTTCTGTCTATACTCCAACAATGCATTAGATTGATGGCAGGAGATAATAAATCAATGTAGTCTGCCCTTTACAGCTTGTTGACATCACAACTGTGTGAACATTGCCCTAGGAGTGAAATCATGGCTCTTTACAGAAGTATATTTTATATCCTGTATTGGTATTCATGCCGTAACCTGCTCCCACTGCACACTGTCAGCCACATCCTCATCAGAGGACTGCATAACATGGTACTCACATCATCATACAAGCACATAGGTATCAGTGGAACACTGTGCATCCTCACCACAGGACATGTACAGCCTACAGAGACATGTAGAATAGAATAACACTGTACACACATCATCATGCAAACACACATAGGTATCAGTGGAACACTGCACATCCTCACTAAAGGACACATACAGCCTACAGAGACAAGTAGCACAGAATAACACAGTACACACATCATCATGCAAACACACATAGGTATCAGTGGAACACTGCACAATCTCACCACAGGACATGTACAGCCTACAGAGACAAGTAGCACAGAAGAACATAGTACACATATCATCATGCAAGCACACATAGGTATCAGTGTAAACACTGGTCATCCTCACCACAGGACACGTACAGCCTACAGAGACAAGTAGCACAGAATAACACAGAATACACGTCATCATGCAAACACACATAGATATCAGTAGAACACTGCACCTCCTCACCACAGGACACATACAGCCTACAGAGAGAAGTAGCACAGAATAGCACAGTACACATGTCATCATGCAAGCACACATAGGTGTCAATGGAACACTGCACATCCTCAACACAGGACACTTACAGCCTGCAGAGACAAGTAGCACAGAATAACACAGTATACACGTCATCATGCAAGCACACATAGATATCATTGGAACACTGCACATCTTCACCACAGGACATGTACAGCCTACAGAGACAAGTAGCACAGAATAACACAGTATACACGTCATCATGAAAACACACATAGGTATCAGTGGAACACTGCAGATCCTCACCACAGGACACATACAGCCTACAGAGACAAGTAGCACAGAATAGTACAGTACACATATCATCATGCAAGCACACACAGGTATCAATGGAGCAGAGTGAAACATCTTATGCAGTGCCATCACATCTGAAGTCAGTACTTCATGCAATCTGTCTAAACAGAGCATACAGATATGATGCTGTCACATGATGCATAACATTGTCTTTTTTAACCTAGAATTTATTAATAATGAAGTTATTGCAGCATGTTGCCCCATTCATTTGGTTTATCTAAAGTCACGTCCAAACATGTTACTTAATTACTAATAGAGATGATTTGTTTACTATAATATGAAGGGATGTTTCTGTATGTTGCATTTTTGTATGTTGTAATTGCATGTTAATATGTCTGCTGCATAGAGTATCACTGCTTGAACTCCATAAAGTGTATGCTAATGGCTTGCTGTCTCTCTAACCAAACAGTTTTGTTTTTACATATTTCAAGCCTCCACTGATGGAGGAGGCATGTATATCTTATGATGTTGTTCGCTCTGTAGTATGATGTCTATTAATGTAGTTAGTTGTAATATATTTCTCTTATCCCAAATTAGTCCAAGCAATCTAAAGCTTATTTGCTGTACTTCTTTATTTTTAACACAGTTCCATTGTGATCTGAACAAACTGCAGCATAATCTTCTAAAATTTGTGGTAATTTAAGGCTTCCTTTATGCCATTACAAATGTTCACAAATGCCATACAATATTTACTTGTCTCTAGAAATCAAGCATTCAAAGTATTCCTATAGAAAAATGGAAAATAAAACTGAGAATTTACCCTCATAAATTCATTATATTGCTTTTTCTTTTCTCTTGAATGTAAAAGACCAGCCTAAGTATAGTTGATGTTTGAATGGTGAAATATCTTGCCTGGAAATTTTGCTTGCAAAATATGAAACTGTTTCTGAAAAAGAGCCAGGAATAGGTAAGGACAAAAAATAGAACCAGATAGTCAGCAGATGGGGAAATAATGCCTGTAGCAATAACCAGCAGTAAAGTTGTTCATCTTGTATTACAATATTGAAAGGGAAATTGTCAGAATAGTTGTAGTTGACAGAGTTAGTAACTTAAAGTATTTTTGACTTTGGTAAACGGCCAACCTTTTTTTTTAAATGACAGTAATAATTGGAAGTTCCATTTTTATCACATAGCACCTGCTGCAAAACCTGTATGCTTTTTCACATTACACTGTAGTTTGGCAGTTTAGCGAAGGTGAGTAAAGACAAGAATCAAAATATTCATCATGTTTTCCTGGATTTGATTCCCTCAAACTCATTTTGCTTTCTGTGCGACTCTGAGGAAATCTCTTAACCATACAATGTTACTGGAGCTCCACTGAACAAAGGTATTTTTGTCTAAGAGCTTCAAGTGCTTAACAAAAAAGTATGAGTAAACAAGGGCATTATTCACAGTCATTAATGCAAATGTGTTAGGGAATTCAGGGCAAATGCAGACAGACACAGCTAAGCCACAAGTCATGGAGGCTGTTTACTTCAATTCGCAGTGTCCTCACATGTAGTTATGCAAATAAGAAGATAATGAGATGTTAATTAGAAGTCACTTATATGTTCTTAAGCTAATTGATGTTATGTTATGCCATATAAAATTGATAGTCAATTATTCCTTCTTTCCGGAGCTTGTCATAGATGCAGTGTAGAAAGCGAAGCCTTGACAAATGTATAAGACTTGCAAATGGAGAAAATGCTATCTCTTGCAGTGAGCTTTGCTATTTCTAGGTCAGAGTTGTTTGTCTTGGCTGTGCCAAAACTGCTCATGCCCACAGGTGCTTGCCAACCAAGAAGGCAAACATATAAGCAAAGTATTACTCATTATAAATTTGATAATTAAAAAAAAACCCTTGATAAGTTTAAAGTGGACAGGGACATTATAAGAGTCTTAGTGGACATGTTTGACCCCCCCCCCATAGGGGCACTGCAGGGATGTGTGAACTTCCTATTCCTGTGGACACAAAAGTATGTATAGCCCTCACTATACTTGCTATAGGGACCTAACAGAGACAGTCTGGGGACATTTTGGAGATCTCATAGGCTTCCGCTTTGAGTATACTAAAGGAGTTCCTGGATGTAATCTTGGCATATGTGGGTGAGTATAATTTATTTTCCAGTGTCACCTCAGGGCCAAGCTTGGAATATACATGCCTTTTATGGGATGACACATTTCTCTGAGGTACTCAGTGTGATAATTTTCACCTATGTTGCAATTAGAGCCCCTACTAGTCCACAGGGTGAGTGGTACTGAAATAGGAAGGTCTTGCATTCCATCAGTTGCAGGTAGTGTGTGATGTATGGGGTTGCATCACTAACATCTCTGCCCAGCATCTTGGCAGTGTACATAATTCCCATATCTGGCACCCTAGCTCACTTATAGCCTCTTTCTGCATGGTAGGATGCCCAGTAGTAATGTTGTTGGTAAGCTGAAAATGATTTTTAAGTAAATAGTTATTCATGTTAAATGAAATTGCTGTATGTTAAAAACAACTTTTTTTATATAAGGGGGTGCTGAATATCCACTGGAGGCATGGCTCATGACTCCAGTGAGAAATCAATCTGGATTTGTGGAGGAGAAGCATAACACATCCCTGTCCTAAATCCGTATTGTGACTGAGAGGGTGTTAGGCCTCCTGAAGAAACATTTCAGGTGTCTGGATGAGTCTGATGACCCAGTTACTGCATGTAGTAATGTTCACTGGCCTGTTAGTGAAGTGACCCATGCTAGAACTGTACCTCCCAGTTCTCGTCTCACTATGATTAATGATGACCAGCTAGCAAGCAATAGTAAGGGATCTCATGCAGCACAGGTTAAGAGGTGACTTGTAGTCCAGAACTATGGACAAGGGCATTCAGGTTACTATTTCCTTTAAAAAAACACCTAGAGCATAACTGACGCATGCAGTGATACCTGTGGGATTTATTGTGTGGTGCATGATCTATGGCCACTATTTATCTGACATTCTCTCTCATCCTAAAATATTTCTTTTATTACCTGGTGCTTTCCTGAGTGCTGACTGATTCTTATGCAGTGATGATGAATTGCATAAAATCAATAAATAAGTCAACAGTTGCACATGCTGTATTTAATAACTGTTTTGTTGATTTATTTATCTATTATGCAATAGACAATTGTACTTTCACAAGTGAAAATTTTAACTTCCATTTGCAATTACACTTAAAAGAATTATGTTGTGCTGCACACCAGATTTCTTTCTTACTGTCATTAAAAATATTTATGAGCTCAGAATCTTGCTTCATTTGTACATGAGGTTGTACTGGCTGCAGCTGAGTGCATATGGCAGGAAGATTATTTCAATGTGTCACTTCTGTATGATGTAGTGGACAGGGAAATGTTGGCTCATTGCTATTGTGATTTCTTATGTAACTGTAAGTATATGGAATAGTAATGTGTGTATCACTGCTTTATGGTCCAATGTTAAGTTATGTACTTAACAGTTATACATAAACTTCCCTTGTCCCCACAACACAATTGCATTTAGAAGCAAATGTACAAGATTGCAGTGTCAGGGCAAAAGTAATAGCTGGAAAGGGAATAATGTTGCATATGTGGCCGCCCCCCACCCCTACGTGAACCTTATTTTTCAGTACGCAGACATATTTATCAATAAATGTAAGTCACAGTAGCTCCAGATCAAATTAGTCATATATATTTCCTATTTACAGGCCTGGTGATGGTGTATCTGATCTTGAGGATGGGCTACCATGAGATATGTAAGGTGAGTTAGTGCAATGGTGTGATCTGGAGGAAGAGGGTGATCCTCCTGTCAGTGACCTGAAAGTCCTTTGTCACCATGACCTTGACCTGGAATGTGAGGTTCTCCAAGGTGTAGATGGCTGTTGACACCGCCTGTGAGAAATGTGTTGTGATTGCTCACTGTGAGTACTGACATTACTATCTTGAAAGCCTGTATTATAATCCTGTGATTTTCCACCACATGTCCAGTCTCCCATCCCCTTCCCCTAAAAAAACTGAGTCCTGCATGACTCTGGTATGTCTGAACCAGTGTATGAATAGAGGCTGCAGCTGATGTCTGGTGTGCAACCATGCTATGCATCAATGAAACCATGGCATTATCCTTGCTCTCTGCCAATTCAAGATAGTGTTTGACATGTTCACACATACTCTGAAGGAGTGTAACCATTTCTAGATAACCGTCTGTTACACTGCTATGAGTCCTAACTATGTCACGGCACATTTTCTGTTGTGCAGCCAGTACTTTATATGTTTCCTGAGGTAGTTCAAAATAATTTTTGCATCAGGCATTCTTTGCATTATTATCACTATGGGCTGTGTGGCCTCAGACTGCCTACCTTCATCTTCAGTCTGTTCTTCTGCGTGTGGAGACACTGGTGTAACATGCAGGTTTATTCCTGTTGTACAAGTGTGACTGGAATGACAGCCTGTGTTTGACTTTATGATGCAGTGCCACTTTCTGTAAAGTTACTGACATGTGAGGTGAGACAGCCTGCCATTAAACTGGGAGACTGCCTGCCATTTCCCCTCAGGGTGCCTCGTAAATACAGCTACATCATCATCATCATCATCATCATTATCATCAGCAACACCAATTCTAATGTTGGCATCATTTATAGTTAATGGTACAGCTGAACTGTTTGTTTCTGATGTTGGGTGTGTAAGAGAAATAATTACAAAACATTAATAGCAATGCAACAGCATATGGAATAGAGTGCTTACAAGGGGGGAAATGGGACACTTACCATGAAGTCTACCTTCATTAGCTGCTGGTGTACTAAGCTGACCTGATAATAATGAATTGCGATGTGTTTAATTACAGCACTGTTTGTCATCATTCAATATTAAACATTTAAAAGGTATACTTTAAACCAACCTTCAGGAGCTGATGTATGCAAATGGTGCAACAAACTTTGGTTTGATGGAACAGTTTCCATACCACATCTAATTATTCCAGTTCCAGCATATTCTGTATAGTAGCCATCCCCATGGATGAAAAGAAGGTATTCATATCTGGTGTTAACTTAATAAGATTTGGAGCCCCCCGCCCCTTGAAAAAGTTGTAAGACCTTCTTAATTATTACAAGAAGGCAGTTTTTGTGAGATTTAACTACACATAAATAAGAATTGCGGAACTTAATTATTTGCTCATAAATATTAATTGTTGCACATACAACATGGATGAAATTATATTCTCTCACCCTAGTTTGACTACCTGTTGGGGAAGGAGGGCTGAAATAATAATCTGCACATAACTTTTCAAGGAAAAAGCTGTTTTACTTCATTATTCTACACTAGACAAAGTTCTTTTTTTTTCCATAATAAATTTTTATTGATATATATTTTCAAAATACAATAAAATCACACACATAATTCACTACTATTACTATCAAAACTATATACAATATCTACATGAAATGCTTCCATATAAAAATCATCATTATTCCAAAAAAAAAAAAAAAAAAAAAAGACACCAGGGAAGAAAAACAAAGCCGAAACATTTGTAGAAGTACTTTGCATCCATACATATCATACATGTTTTCAAAACATTGTTTCCTCCACATATACATCCAAACTTTAGTATATTCTTAATAACATTATTATGCTAATATGATGTTAAAAACCTTTTCCCATATTTTCGGATTATTAATATTTTTGTTACTTTGCTTCAGGAGTAATTATGTGCTAATATATGCTTTATAGCCACAAGCTTGAAATTATCCCATGATGTCTTGTCTGGTTCTAACCAATTTGTAGCTATATATAACTTCATCAGCAAAAAAATATTCATACATATTATAGTTTGTGACCTAGAGAGCTCTCTTGGAGGAACATGTAGAATCATAAATTCCCATGATAACGTTGAACTTTGATAACCCATCTTTTGTAGTTGTGTTCTAAGAGCGTTCCAAAGTTTATATATACACTTGCAGCTCCAGAACATATGAAGAAGATCCGCCGTTTGATTTGTGCAATATGGACAAGTTGGAGAATTCCTAGGATTAAATTTATGTAACCTCAGATGAGTATAATAAGCATTATTCCAAATCATCAACTGCGTATACATCAACTTTTGAAAAGAAACCGATTTTATTGTTAAATCAATTGCTTTTAAAACCTGATTATCTGCTACTGTCATTTTGTTTACCCAATACCCTGACAACAGAATTTTATCCTGGAATTTTAAATCTTTAATTAATTTATTTGTTGTTATAAATTTGACCTCCTGTTGGAGAGCCTGCCACAATTCAGAGCATTTATCCACAATTCCGACTACCGGTTTAAAGTTTTCAAAATGACTCAGAGCAAGTTCTCTGATTTGTCTCATGACAACCACATAACTCTTAGGAAGATTCAATTCCTGCCTAACTTGCGAAGCCGATAAATGAACTTTATTAAAAACATCAATCAGAGTCAAATTAACTATTAATGGGAATTTACTAAGATCAATCAACTGATTATTTAGTTTAAAACTGGGATTCCTATGGAAAGGCTGAAAAACCATCATATATTGCAACAAGTCTACTGATTGGAATAAATTTTGCAAAGATGACACATATGTTTTTAAGTGGTCCATAATCCCATACTTTATCAAACTACTTTTATCCAAAAAGGGTAAAGCTTTAGGATTTATGTTCCGATCTAGAATATGCTTGTAATTCAAGACCGCCCAAGTTTGTATCCACTTTGTACTAATTACTTCGTAATTAGCAATTATTAAACACCTATTGGCATTCACAATTAAATAGTATACTTCAAAATTCGGTAACTCAAGTCCTCCTCTACTCTTCGGGGTCATTCATTTCTCATACAATATTCTAGTTTTCTTTGGCTCCCAAATAAATTTAGCTAGATCTTTATGAATTTGTTTAAAAACTGTCTTTGTAATTAATACTTGAGCAGACCTAAAGATATACAACATTCGTGGTAATATATTAATTTTCATTATTGATACTTTTGCCAGTACCGGTAGTCTTAAATTCCTCCATCTGCCACAATCAGCTACTATTAGTTCCCATACTCATTTAATATTATTACTATAAAAGTCCTTATTATCCGTAGAGAAGCTAATACCCAAATATTTGATATTTTCTTTACATGATATCTTCCCCACCAGGGACATTAATGAAAAAGGTTTAGGGGTTCTTAACGGGAAAATACTAGTTTTCTCCAAATTAATTTTGTAATTAGAGACTTCTGAAAATTCGTTTATAACATTTAATATCTTTTCACTATCAGAAATTGGGGTTGTACAATAAATAATAAGATCATCAGCAAATGCCAACATTACTAATTTATTCCTATAAAGTATTGGTGCATTATGATACAAATTTTGCTTAATACATAAAAATAGAGGTTCTAAATAAAGGTTAAACAATAAGGGGGACAAAGGGCAACCCTGCCGTGTACCATTTTTAATCTGTATTCTTTTAGAATAACTCTTATTAATATATAATGTAGTATACGGATTACTATATAATATTTGTAGTATATGAATAAATTCCTGTGGCATATTGAAATAAGGCAACACATCAAACAAAAAGTTTATATCCACTCTATCAAATGGTTTCTGAGCATCTATTATAAGGGCATAAATATTAGAGTTGTTTTGTTTAGCATACATCATCATATTATGTAGTGTAAGTGTATTATCACTAGTTTGTCTAGTTGCCATAAATCCAGCCTGTTCTTTAGAAATTAAATGGATCATAATCTTTTTTAATCTACATGCTATAATGGTAGTTAGAATTTTCATATCCACATTTATTAATGCTATTGGCCTGTAATTATCCGGGCTTTGGGGGTCTGAATTAGCTTTATGTATAAAGATTGTTTTTGACGCATTAAGGTGGGGGTCACTAATTTTATTCCTGATTATGTAGTTAAATACATGGGACAATATTTTACCAAAACTATCAGCAAACTCTTTATAAAATTCAACTGTCAAACCATCAGGACCTGGTGAATTATGTACTTTCATATGTTGAATTACATATACTATTTCCTCTGAAGATATAGGTTTAATCAGATCACCTTGCAGACTCTCTTCTAATTTTGGAAAATTAATTTTTTGCAAGAATCTTTTATTCTGTTCATGTATAGACCTATCAATTTGACCCTCATAAACCTTGGTATAGATTTTTTCGAAAATATCAGTAATATCCTCAGTTTTAGAATACACTGTGTCATTGCATTGTATTTCCGAAATATGTACAGTTGTTTTCGATTGATTTATAATCCTTGCCAATGCTTTTGACAGTATTTGAACATTATTGGCATATTTCACTAAACACCTATGCTCCTGAAGTGTTACTCTACTATTATGCAGCAAGAAGAGATCCATTTGACATTTCAACATTTCCTTCTCTGTTTGAGCATTAAAATTCTGAATCAGTTCTTTCTCGAGTAGCTTCACTTTTGTTTCTAGTTTTTGAATATCAATGTTTTGCCTTTTCTTATAATATGAGGCTTTTTGCAAAAGAAATCCTCTAATTTGAGATTTAACTGCTGCCCATTCAATATCAGGAGTATGTTCCTGAAGCTTCATCCTATCTGTTAAATCTTTCAGATATTTTACAATTCCATCTATTATATCCTTTTTATTTAACAGATTTGGATTAAGTGACCAATTGTAACCTCTATGGATTCTTGTATCTTTTAAATCATTAGAAAACCTTAACAAAATTTTTGAGTGATCCGATAGATATTGAGTATGTATAACCACTACTGGTTCCAAATTAATTAATGCTTTGGATATCAAGAAAAAGTCTATCCTAGACCACATTTTTTGACATGGTGAATAGAAGGTATACTTAATTGCATTATTAATATTATGTGCATAACAAAAGGGGTCATATAATTGAAAATCTTCCTTGAAGTCATTTAATGCTATCCCGGCCTGCTTATTAAATGCTCTTTGTGGACAAGACCTATCCAACTTTGGATTTTGATAGGTATTCCAATCCCCACCCACAATAAAATAATAACCATCATACTGTGTTAAGATTGGATATAGTGATGTTATGAAACTTTGTTGGTCATTACATGGTGCATATATATTCAAAAGTAAAAGAGGTTTATCAAACGCATTATCCGATAAAATAACATAACACCATCACCCATTTTGATCCACTTTAGAGTCTAAAATCTTGTCTTTGTATTGAGTTTTAATAATAATAGCTACTCCAGCACTGTTTCTCTTACCTACTGATGCCACTACCGCTCTAATCCAGTTTTTTTTTCCTAATATCATCCCACTGATCATTTAACAAGTGTGTTTCTTATAAAAATGCAAACAGTGCTTTGTCCTGTAACAGTATGTGTAGTAACAGCTTCCTCTTCTTCAAGTTCTGGAGCCCTTTAACGTTCCATGAGTCTAATTCCCACATTGACAGGTCTAATTATCCAAAAATAGTATAAAAGGGAAATTATCCAATGGATATGTATTAACTGCATACTAAACATAATCTGGAAGCATTTCCTACATCTCGTCCCCAGCCAGTGCCTACCCACTTTACCCCTGGACCAGGACTTATATAGGTCTGATATGTGAAAAAATATGAACAAGGTTAAAAACACAAACATATTTAAAAGCTTCATGTAATAAAACTTAAAACATTTCCTAAACTTATAACCTATATATTCTAACTTAGCTACTACAAAGTCTAAACTAAACATTCCCTAACAAACACTGCTATTGCTCTACAGCTTATGTTCCAACTATTAATTAAGCAAATCTGTATTGTAAGTTAGTATTACCATTTAAAGAAAAAAATTTTAATATATTAACTAGCTACTTATACTTACCCCAAATACCTCTTTTGTTACAATCATTATTTATATACCACTTTTATTGAGATTGAGAAAGAAAGAAAAAAAGAAAAAAGAAAACAAAAAAAGAACAGGCAGCAAAAAAATAGATGCATCCCACATTATAATTCTGTACCATACACAGTGCCTGCAACTACCAATTATCAAAGTTGTAATTGCATGCTTTAGTTCCTAACTATACTGACATTAGTTGTCTGATAAACACCACCCAATAGCCAGTATTTACCTATTTATATTCATATATATAGTGCTATAACTTGCACCCACTGCAGATGTTGTAAAAATATAATTTGGTTCAAAACTATAAGCATAAGGAAAAAGAAACAGGAAAAACAGATGTTATTATATGCTTTACGTACATATTCTAATGTTATTTACTTGTTAAAAAAAAACATTAACACATTATATCAGTTCTTTTCAGCTTCTCAAACCAGGAAACCATCAGTAATACTCGTGACGGGGGACCGCTTTCACAGCCGGACCACAGGAAGTGTTACATCGAAATCCACACTCTCATCTGCATTCAAGGGATTTCCTGTTTACCATTCGACGAAAAAAGTTCATAGAGGTCATAAAAATTCGGAAAACTGCCAGCAGACCCTCGGATTATCACAAACAAACAGTTTTATTTCTTTTACAGAGGCCTAAATGACTTAAGCAGGGAACAAAAGATTACCTAAGCCTCTAAGTATAGTAGATACTGGATCTGACCTCAGGAGCATGCCAGTCACATCGGAAGTTTCTTTCAGCCCTCTGATGCAGGTAAAACTTTAAAACCTTCAGAAACACTCCATTTGCCTCATTTTTAGTAGAAACAGAGTATTTAATCCCATCCACCATAAATGTAAGCACATTAGGAAATTTCATCTGGAATTTAATTTGCTTTTCAATCAGAAATTTACAGTATGCAGATAAAGACTGCCTAGCTTGCCTTACTTGCAGTGGTAAATCCTGAGCCAGAGATATTTTATTATTTTTCCACATAACAAAGCCACCATTCTTTTTTGCAGTAAAGTATTTTGCTAACATCTTGAAAGTTCAATATCAGCATATACAGGTCTAGGCATATTAGAAACTTGTACCTCTCTCTGTGCTCTGTGTGCCCTTTCGATAACAATTTGTTTCACTCCATCAGCATCATTTAACAAAACTTCAAGTATTTGTGTTATAGTTGGTATTAGCTCTGCATACTGAATGTTTTCAGGGATCCCTCTAATAATAATATTATTTCTCCTAGACCTCGCTTCTAAATCAGTAAGTTTGCTTTGCATGGCTTGTAACTCCACATCATGTACCTTTGTTTTCTTCTCCAGCAAGTCTATTTTGTCCTCGGTTCTGAAATTCTAGCCTCCGTTTTGTCCATTCTCTGCAGCAACTGATTACATGAAACTGCAAAAGTTTGTATTTGAGTAGTCAGGTCCTTTAAAGCTTCTTGTATAGGCAATAAAGCATGTTTGATATCGTCCATGTTCAGTGGCTGATCAGTTTTAGATCTAGTCTCTGGTTTATGTTGTTCCTGCTGTCTAGTCATTCTTTGTTTTTTCGCACTCCCATCCTTTACTGGTGACTGTAAGTCTGACAGCTTTGTTGTGGTAGTAGTTGTTTCCATGCTTTTTCCTTTTTGTGACATTTTCCTTTCCCCAAGCTGACAGGTAAAATGAAGAATGCAGACAGTCCTTTGTTTATTTCTCTCTTCAGAGCTAGCTAATCACTTGGAATCCTGATAGATAAAGACTTTTTTTCCCCTTTTTTTCCTGGTTATAGATTAATCAAGTGTAGATGCATATTTTTTTACTTTAATTTGATGTTCAAACCTCTTGGTATCGACTCAGGTTACAGATTTTTCTCAGGTTTATTAAGGAGCTGCAGGTCAGCAGTGTTTACAGAATGGCAGCCATCTTTGAATGATCACACTAGACAAAGTTCTGCAGAAAAGAAAATTCAAACTTCCTTGAATTTGTTACATTTCAGCATTTGCAGTTTAGGTATTCCACAGAATGTTACATGCAATTTTTTAAACAAAAAATGAGGACTCCATTCATATATCTTTTATATCTTACACAATTCAATAGAATATTTAACTACTGTGCTTTAATAATATACACATGTATGCATTTAATAATTGCAATCATACAGGATAAGACAAAAAAGAAAAGATTACAAAGAATATAAGACCTGCATATATATGGAATACATTAAAATACAGATAAACAAGATTATTCTTTATGCTTTTACTTGTAGCTGAGGAAGAGATTCAGTATAACTCCCAACAGGAGAAAAGAAAAACAAAGAGGCTGGTGGAGTCTTCTGGTAAGATTAACCTGTCTATAACATATTTATTACTTAACTAAGCATAGCAGAAAATATTACACATAATTCAGAGTAGTATAAACAGTAGTACATCTATGCTTTTAAAACTGATTTCACTGGTAAATACTCAAACAACTGTTGTTATACATTTGCTGCTGAAAAATGCAAATGAAAACTGGAACAATTCAATAAATGTGGTATACCTCTCAACTTTTTATTGCAAGAAATCTGGACAAAGTCCAATAAAATAGGGAGACAAAGGCCCAAAAATAGGGACGTATTTTAAATGATGCTCCTATAAACTTAGAAAGCTGTTAGAGTAACAGAGTTTCCCCAGGATTCAATAAAATCCATGTAGGCATATATCCATGTACATGGCTACAGTTCCTCACTGGCAGTGCACCATACATATTAATTATGATGCACTGCCGAGGGAAATTGCAGTAATATAGATATTGAATCCATGCAAGCAGCAGTGTAGAGGCTGCCCAATACTTGTGGACTGTCTAGAAAATGTCTGGACAGGTGTTAAGCACAGGATAGTATTTTATTTTTTTTAATTTTTATATGTTGTTTGCATGCTTAGTGACGCCAAGCTGTGCTTATTCATGTACAGCAGACATCTGCTATAAATCTAAATATAGTAAGTGGATGTAATCAATTGTATTTTTTGTCTATCCCTGTTTGTGTAAAGCAGCATGACACTTAGCAATACTGTCAGACATCTAAAAATGGAAACTGAATTAATTTAATTGTTGTAGTTGTCTTGTGCTTAGCAAAGTGCAAACCCATTCAGCTTCACTGTGCAACACTAACAGGCATCTTAGTAGTATATCTGAAAATATACTGCTTCCCTGTACTATTCAAGTAGCCAGATAGGTTGAGTCATGATGTACAGTGTAGTAGGTCCTGGGTTTGGGTACTGACCAGTCATATGTTTTACATTTAATTTCTGTGAAAATGTGTCAGGTGACTGAAACTTCAGTTTAATTTAAAATTAAAAAAAAAAATATTACATTTATTAATGCTGGGTGATGCTAAGCACTGCTTAAACATGGTCAGTGGTTTACAATGTCTGCACATTGCTAAGCTACAATTAAAGATGGTTTGTGCAAGTTTGCGCAATGCTCAGCTTTCACTGAGACAGATTTTGTGAGTTTGCAAGAAGCTAAGCGAAGTGGTATTTTTTGAAAGTTACATGACATGTAAGGGCAGGAATACAGATTATATAAAGGCCAATAGGTGAGAAGTTCACACTATTCATTGGAGTCTTCACTTAGCTGTCGATATGTCTGATGGTGTTGGGAGATGGAGTGAGATTTTGGGCACACAGATGAAGTGTGCAGGAGTCCAAAGTGTTTGTTGGACTCCTGGTGAAAAACTATGAACGTAGGCTGCTGCAGGGTGATTACCAGGGCTCAGAATGTAGGTCAGAGGCCTGGGATCAGTTGGCTAGTTAACTTACCAGTGCTACTGGTATCCCCTGAGCTGGTGAGCAGTGTTGTCACAACAATGATGACCTGACATGAAGGAAAAGGGGATCTTTGGACACCTGGATCCAAGAGGCTCGGGCTTGGCAGACCCCACATACATGTAAGTATGTTTGCCAGTACTTTAGAAATATACAAGATGAATCTGTGCAAAACTGGTATGCATAATGTTTTGCTTCTCTTTCAACAGCTGCAAATGAGAGGGCTTGCAATGTCCATTCCCATGCAGGCTGCCTGGCCAGGATGGGGTGAGAGTGTGGTAAGCAGGGAAACATCAAAGTAATAATGTATTGCATAACATAATCTTATAATAAATTAGTTACAGAGTTTGCAGTCTAAACAGTCAGGTATGACATAGTTGGGACATGTAACATGTTTAGTAATGTTTCACTGCCTACCCAAAATGGTAAAGCAAGTTAAATCAGGTAAACATGCAGTACTGTGTAGTATAGCTTCCAAACATCAACTAATATTGTGATCTATGATATTAAGAGTTACTGTTCTTGTCTTCTCATTGTATGAAATATGCTGTAGGTTGCACTCAATTAATGGGCAGGGTATATGAGTTATCTGTTAGACGTATTTCATAGCTATCCATGGTCTACATGCCAGACTTGAAGCAACATTAATCAATAAAATCTAAATGGTGATGCTTTGATATGTAATGTTTTAAAATAAAAAAGTGTTCACTATTCCTGTTTCCACTGTATGAGTGTTCTAATCTGACACCAGTCAACTGTGGAATGTACATGAATAAAAATGCAGCAAAAACTGTCTGAAATAAGTATAGTTCTGCTCATTTTGTCTGATATAATGCTGTATATTCCACCTAGGCAATGAACATGGTATAAGGGTAAGGTTGCTGAAGTCTAAGACTGCTATCCATGTGTCAAAATGGCAGAATTTAGTGAAAATTTTCAATACAGTCTAACTCAAGAGCGTGCTTTGCTAAGTAATCTTTTCAAATAAGTGTTCATTATTCCTGTAATCACTGCATGTGTGTTCTAATCTGACAAAGAATAAATCAAAAAGACCAGCAGTCAGGTGAAACAGATTTGATTAAGAACAGTTCCAAAAGCAAAAACAAAAATCCAAAATCTGGAAACAGTGTTGAGCAAAAAAGCAGGTTAAATATCAGGTACTTTTTTTCAACAAATTCACAGAACTTTTGGGAATAACCCTTCCTCAGTGTGTAATACAAAAGTTAAAACACTCATTTAAATACCTAACCCAAATCACATGACACAGTCCAAATAAGTAATTAAGAACAAGAATAAAAGTAAAGATACAATTCCTTATAGAAGACCTTTTTAAAATTCTTTCACATTCTAAATAGAAAATAATATATTAAAAAAGTAATATATGAGAAATATATAAACACACACACACACACACACACACACACACACACACACACACACACACACACACACACACACACTGATAATCTCACTTTAAAGCATTTGTCTTTTCAAGATAGGTTTCACACTAACTGCTACATTCAGACCTGGTGGCTGGTCTGCTTCCAGAACAGTTATCTATGAATATTCACATACTTCTAAATCATTGTTTAAGTCACCACCTCTTTCACTTTATATTTTATATCTATTACTCTAAAATTAAATTTGTGGTTGTCCCCCTTTTTTCTCATGTGCCCACCTAAAGCATTACTATTCACTTGTCTACGTATCTCCAATTTGTATTCAGCAATCCTATCTTTCAATCTTCTTACGCATTTTCCTACATAAAAAGACATACATGCCACACAACATGCCGTATATATAATGACAGTAGTGTTACAAATATTTTCTACCTGTACCAGGGTGTATAAACTCATTATTAGTTTTAATAACATAACAGCATTTACAGTTATAACAAGGAAATGTCCCATGCTTATTTATTTCAGATCTTCGTACAAGGAAGTCTTTATAACATAATCTTTATTTGAGGTTATGTGAGATGTCTAATATGAGAGGTATGTCCAATATGATAAAGATGAATCATCACCTACTATCTTTAAGATCTCAGGCACAGTTTTAAGAATCCCCTAATTTGTTGGCCTTGTGTACTATTTCATACTGGTTTGCTGTTGACATACTTTCCTTATTGTTATTTATTGCTGTGTTCCTCATAATATTCCTTCATATGTCATTTGATTAATCAGTATTATCTTCCATTATGTTAATACTAACATTTGGTTGGTTATTTTTTTTGTTACCTTATTTTTATAACTAATTTACTACAGAACAACAAGGTAGGCCAGTTCCTGTCAATCCACCTACCTTGGTCCCCTAGCTGTGGCCTTGGGGCAAAGCACATTTGGGCTGCAGCCTAGTGGTGCCCCCTCAATGCCCCTGCACTTCTTGTGGTGTTGAGTAGTTCCGCCCCACAGGCTGGGCCAGGTCCCCCTCTGGGATTGGAGTTGGATGGGCTGATTTTGTCACCCATGCGGAACTGTCAGGTATGGTGTGTGGTTTGCTGTGCTGAACTGTCGGTGCACACCTACACTGAATGGAGCACATGCAGTCCATCCTGGTGGATGGCCTTGCCCTGGACATTAGCATCCACGACTGCCACAATAGGGGCAGTGAAGGAGCAGTGCTGACAGTCCCATGGCTGAGGACTTGATTTGCACCTCTGCAGTGTGTGACACTCATGGGACTGGGATTCCACAATACCATTCCCATCTAAGCTGTTCAGCCTCCTCTTGTGTCACACACCAACCCTGTCT
The DNA here is from genome assembly GCF_019279795.1 of Protopterus annectens. Taxonomy (NCBI): domain Eukaryota; kingdom Metazoa; phylum Chordata; order Ceratodontiformes; family Protopteridae; genus Protopterus; species Protopterus annectens. The sequence continues at coordinate 15,669,500 of NC_056727.1, read as the reverse complement.
GCTGTCTTGTCTGTCTGCAAAACCTTCCTCACCTACCCAACTTACCTCCCCAACACATACCTATGTCTCTTCCCCAATATTCCACTCTCACCTTAAAAAAATGGGCACCTGTCCCCTCAAAAAACTTTGTCCTATACATAACTCTCCATTTCACCCATGTGTCCAGTAGAAAAACTTAATTTGGTCCAATTGACTTGACAACACACATATGGTGTCATCACCCCTCTCCGGGGGTGACACTAAATTCAGCTAAAAAATCTGTGAAATTGAACAGTTGTTGCTGTTCAAGAAAAGGATAGCTATGGTTCTGTCCTACACCTGGAGTTCATAAATTCAAATGCCATGGAACAGCTAGTCACTGTTCCCATGAGAGTAGAAAATATACTAGATCTCATTGTCACAAACATGGGGACAAAATGCTCCACACCGGAAGTATATCCCTCATTGGTGAGATCTGATCATAAACTAATCTCACTGGTAATCAACATCCCGCCCCCACCCCAAACAAAAAAAGACCATAGTGAAGAACTTCTCTAAAGCAAACTTCACACTACTCAAGACTGGTGTGGTATCCTTCAAGGCCCCTGAGCCAGAGGAAACCACAACCCAAGCTGCATAAGCCCTTACAAATGCCTTCTATGAACACCTCCAGGACTGCATGGATCAGGCAATCCCAAATAAAACCAAGACTCTTTCCACAAATGGCAAACGTCCAGTCTGGTGGACCCCAGCCATTAACAAACTTTACAATAAGAGGAGAAAGCTATTACATGATAGTACAAAATCCATAAAAGGGAAGTCACCCCTGATCATTATTAGTAAAAAAATACGAGCACTCATAAAATCAACTAAGGCCAATTTTGAGAGAAAAATTGCCATGGATTCAAAGGACAATCATAAGGCCTTTTTCAGCAATGTTAGGAACCTGGGTGGAAACTCCCAGATATGCTCAGAATTAGTCCAAAATGATACAAAAATCACTGAACCCACAGACATTGCCAATATACTGGCAGACAGGTTCAGTGCAAACTTCACCCCCCTCTCCCCCCCTAAAGGAGAGATAACTATCCCAGCCGAGTGTAGCCTCCGGACATCTCAAATGCGCAGGTGAAAGCTGCTCTCTAAAGCTAAAACACAGCATCAATGGGACCGGATGGTGTCCCCGGCTGTATGCTACACGAGCTAAATGAGGAATTAAACCCGCACATAAGGCAGCTGTTTAATCACAGCCTTACCACAGGATACGTGCCCAAGGAGTGGCGTACGGCAACTGTGGTCCCACTCCACAAAGGCGGCGCCTCTACAGACCCTGGTAATTACCGCCCCATAAGCTTAACAAGTCTAGTCTGCAAAGCTATGGAGAGGATCATCATGGAGCTCATAAACAAAGATATAGGGGACTTGCAGACATTGGACCCGACCCAGTTTGGCTTTGTCAAGGGAAGATCATGCCTTTTGAACTTGGTCGACTTCTTGAAACAGTCACCAAGGCCATTGATGAGGAAAGGCAGTCCATACAGCCTACCTTGACCTTGCAAAGGCTTCGACACAATACCCCACTCGGGTATTGTAGAAAAACTTACCAGCTTAAATGTAAACCCATATGTCACAAGATGGGTTGCAAACTGGCTTAAGGACAGAACCCACAGGGTTAGAGTTGCTGGCGCTGTGTCAGACTCCAAGCCGGTCACAAGTGGTGTCCCACAGGGCTCGGTCCTTGGCCCCTATTGTTTGGCATCTACTTCTCAGAAGTACAGGCCAACATGGGAGGACTTTGGCTGACAAAGTTTGCAGACGACTGCAAACTGGGCGCCATAGTGGAAAGTGCATCGGACACGGATATCCTTCAGAAGGGACTCACGGAAACAGATAGCTGGTGCCAGAGCCATGGCCTGAAGTTAAACGCCAAAAAATGTATAGTCATACCCTTCGGGAAAAACAAGGTAACCCCAAGCTACCATATAGGTGGCAATCCACTAAGCACAAAGAGGTTATCAGGGACCTGGGGACCCAGGTTGACAGTGGCCTTTCTTTTGACACTCACGTTGCTAAAGTGGTTAGAAAGACCTTCTACATTGCCCACCTGATCATGAAGGGATTCACATCCAGATCTAGTGAGGTCATTGTTCCCCTGTACTCTTCACTTATCAGACCAATGATCGAGTACAATGCCCCATTCGGGATGTATCTCACCTGACATCTGCAGCAATTGGAGAGACCCCAAAAGTTCCTCACCAAAAGGATAAAGGGACTCCAAAATCTGTCATATGCTGCCAGATTGAAGAAACTCCAGCTCTATTCAGTCGCATACTGTCTGCTCAGAGGTGACATGTGCCTGACATACAAGGCCATGTCCAACCCAGAATTAATGGACATGCTCCACCTCAAAAAATTCAAATCCACCAAAACCACTAGAGCAAGCGACTTAAACCTTAGCACGGATATAAATAGGATGTGCTGGAGGGATAGATTTATCACTCAGAGACTCCCTATGCTGTGGAATAAAATCCCGGTCCATGTGAGGCAGAGCACCTCGCTGACTCTGTTCAAGAGAAATCTAGACCTGTGGATGGGAGATCGTAGGTTTACCCCGGGAATCATCTCTGTGTCACTGCTGGACAGAGGCACAACAAACTAATGGGCACAGTATTTTTTCATATAAGGGGTGGTGTAAGCCACAAAAATTTGGGCTAGGCTTATAAATGCCTTAGGGCAGATAGCCTAGTATAAACCTATGAACCTATGAACCTATCCTGTACATCCCTACCTGTGTTTCACTGTTTTCCCCCTGTTTGCAACCTATTTCACCACTGTCCTATCTCCCCATTTTTCTTTTCTTTAAAGATTTTCTGCATGATGTGGTGCACCACATCACTTAGCTATGCTAAATACATTGATATATGCTTTTGAAACAATATTAATCACATTCAAAAAGTACACTTGCACCCTATTTTGAACCCAGGACCATTGCACCTGCAGAACAGTGGATCAACCTTCCAATCCCCACAACTGCTAATTAACACAACTGTTTTAATCAAAACAGAGTAATGCTCAAGTTCTCATTGATAAGTGTGTTGAAGTGACGCTGTGCATGGCACCACACAGTGCAAACAGCTAAGAGACTAATAGAAAAATAGTACTATAATTGGCACTGTAGTAGAGAAATGCATCACTATAAACCCACACCCATAAGCTTAGATGTACGTGAGGCACCTAATATCAGGTAACCTTTCATTTTTATGTACAACATATTAGAATACATTTGCTAAAACATCAATAGACAATAGGTATTTAACTGGGACTCTGGTATACAAATACAATACTCTAAAGCCATACATGTAATAATTAATGTAAGTGCAGTATTTTACAGCAGTTAACTGTGTAATGATAACTACAACATGTAAAAATACACCCGCTGTAACCGTGACTCTATAGCTCAGTCTGTAAAATGCTTTAAGAGCATTACTTTTTGGTGCACGTGCTCCTGGGTTCAATTACAGCTGTGTCTAGCAATGAAAATACATGCATGTGGACATCAGCATTATAACTTGTGATACGTATGTCTGCCTGATCAACTATTTATCCACCCAAAGCAGTACAGTTGGAATGTTTACATCTAAATAATAGAGGTCATAGGCCTACAGATAGGACCACTCTGAATGGGTACTATCATGTCAGTCGCCCTGCTAAGCAGAGGTCCAGGGAAGTAAATATTGTGGGAAGAAATATCCAGGGAATTGTTATGGCTAGGCTTGTATAGAACCTAGGGCCGATAGCCTAGTACCAACCTATGAACCTATGAACTAGTGCAACACTGGAAAGTGCAGAGAATGTCAGGTCATGCATTAGCCTGAATTCCCAGAGGATGTTGGCAGTGTGTACTGAAATTGTGGCCCAGTAATATCAGACTGCAGCTCACAATGATTTGCTGGTGATATCACACTCCACCATAGTTGCAAAAGTAACAGACATATATGGAGGTTGAGCTAGATGCAAGAGTTGCCAGCACACACTAAACAGGGGATTACCATGACATAACACGTGACTTGGCAGTTGTCCAACTGCATGACATCATGGTTAATGTGCCCCCTACCTTTATGTAAGATACACCAAGCATTTTGCCTTGCATTGTGTTACTAATAACATTGGTTGACATACTTACCTGACACATACTTCAATCCCCAGTGGGATGGGTACCATCAATCTGGCTCTGTCTATACAACAAGGCTGCCATAAGTCCCACACATACCCTTAAAGCTTGTTGTACTGCAAAGTGTTCGCCCTCTTTGCCTATGCCTATTGCCTGCAGCATCACCTTCAGCTTTAGCCTGTAACATGCACATTTGTATGTAAAAAGTAGCTGCTACAGGCATTCTCTATGCCATGATGTAGTATCTCTACCCCAATAATTTCCAACCCAACATATGAGAAAGGGGTTGTGATCTATATTGAACCCTTATATCCTGTTCAGTGGTTGCATGGGATTGACTGATTATACTGCAAATCAGCTGTGTTCGCTACAATTATCATTTTAAAGCCACAGACTGGCTCAGCGGCAAGCACTCGCTAATGAAAACCACTTTAAAAAGGCAAACAGCTAGCTCAGGGAACCATTCTGTATGAGAGTTACTTTGCAGGGTGAACTTGGCACAACATTTATATAGCTGTACCTTTCAATAGAGGAGCATTGTACTCCATGAGGTATGCAACCATTTTGTTTCCAACATGATGCATATGTTTCAGTATACTTAGGGGGAATGGGGATTAGATAATTAAGTCTTTCTGAGAACTGTGATGGTGACATGTCATTCATCTCTGAATGTGTTACACCTAGAGATGAACTAGAGTACAGTAAGGGTAGAATGCTTTTTGTTAATTAGGTCGACTGGTCTCTTGGAAATTTCCCTTGATAGCAGTTGTAATATTACACTGCTATTTGTTTGGCACTGTTGTTTTTATATATTATAAGAGGGGTTTACACTTAGTGACCACACTTTAATGGACTCCTGTGTTGGGTGTGTGATCATACATCAGTATCTGTCATGGCACTAACAGGAATAGCTGCATGGTACTTTTCTAGTTGCATCCACACCCTTACTATGATTGCACAGTGTTGAATATAAGATGTATAATCAAGCAGTGGATAGGCCTGATGGCTTAGTGGTTAAGGTCTTCGCCTCCCATTCTCAAGGTTCAAGGTTCGATCCTGACCTCCAACCAATGCCTGCTTGGAGTTTGCATGTTCTCCCTGTGTCTTTGTGGGGTTTCTTCCATGTCTGAAAAACATGCTGAGTGTTTTCATCTCAAACTCACCAATGTATGGAGCTGTGGGCAGCAGCAGAGACTCTACATGGTGCCCTATAGGGGGAAGAGTTGTACAGACCAACCACTTTGGGCATCTACTGTGGTGCGCAGTATCCTCAAGATAGGAGAACACGGATCATGGACTGCACTCCGTGGCAGAGCTAGCAACTCAATAGTGTAAAATATGGCTCTAGGTGATTCAGTCATGTTGACTAATGTCACCAATAATGGGCATAGGTAGTTACTGGTGATAAGTGGGTTGAGGACCAGGCCTACTCTGACCCATGCCAAAGACCCATGCTAATGGTGGGAGGGGTATATGTACCCTTATTGACCAGTGTGTGCCTGCCATAAAGCCTAGCAGCCCTGGGTCAGTAAACTACTGGCTGGCCAGTGTCTTGTTCCTAGCCTGGGTTACCTGGGATAGCTCTGTTGAGTGAAAGTTGGACATAAAACCAACCAACCTGCCAAACATGAAACAAGAATTGCTATGCTTAATGTAGGTTCACTGAGAGGACGTAGCTTGGAAGTAGATGACTTGATGATATAGAGGTGGCTAGACATCCTATGTATCCAGGAGACATGATGGAAGAGCAGTGGAGCAAAGCCACTTGGCTTAGGATCCAAAGTCTACTACTCAGGCGGAGGGCAGGCTAGAAATGGTGTAGGAATTGTGGTGAGAGAGAGGCTTCAGAAGGCAGTATGGGATATCATCAGAATTAATGACAGACCCATGGCAGTCAGACTCCAGTATAATGATCGGACAGTATTAATAATCTCAGCCTATGCCCCACAGCAGGGTTGTGATAGTGAGGAAAAGAGTGCTTTCAGACAGCAGTTGCAGGACCTACTAGATAAAGCATGACAATATGAATTGGTGTTGAATGCACATGTCGGGATAGACAGAACAGTATATGAGGACTGCCTGGGTCCACATAGGTGGGGCAACAGGAATAAAGAAGTAGAAGCCATTCTAAACTTCTGTCTTGCAAATGGCTTGATAGTAGCCAGCACATGATTCAGAAAGTGAGACAGTCACAAGATCACATACAAGAGTAGTCAACATGCAACTCAGGTAGTCTTCCTCCTAGTAAGGAAAAGGCACTGGGGCAGAATCCATGATTGCAAAGTCATCCCCAGTGAAACAGTCAGCCCACAGCCTAAACCACTAGTTGCCACAATCAGCTGCAAGCAGTGGTCAGAAAAGGCTCTAAGGTCAACAGAGACCAGGCTGAACACCTGGATGTTGAGTGGAGAGAAAGTACAACAGTTTAAGGAATTACTCAGGGCTCTAACCCCCCCAAGAATAGGAGGAAATAGATGGAGTTGAAGAAGAATGGCAGCACCTAAAAACAACACTACAGAAAAGATATGTGACTGAGCCAGGTATGGAAATAAGGTACATAAGGAAAGCTGGTGGTGCAATGCAGAAATCCAGGAAGTCATCAAAAGAAAAACAGGAGTGCAGGAAGAAGTGCGAGACAGAAAAGACTGACCAGGTAAGGAAGGACTACTGGTTCACTAATAAAGAAGAAAGAAGTTGCAATAGCAAAGAATCAGGCATTGGAGGTACTGTACCAGCTTCTGGAAAGTGACTCAATAAGGGTCACAAATAAACTATATCAGGTTGCAAGGCAAAGACAAAAATATAAAGAAGATAGTCAGACACCCTTCATAAGGGATGCCAGCAACAAGCTTCACACCAGCCTAGAGGACATCAAAGGCAGATGGAAGGAGTATTTCCAGCAGCTTCTGAATGAAGAAAAACCCACAGAAGCTGTACTGCCCCAGAAACATCCTACAATGAGAGAAGTAAAGAAACCCACCCTAGAAGAAGTAAGAACAGCACTATGGAAGATGAAGTCAGGGAAAGCAGCAGGCTCAGACAAGGTCACAGCAGATATGATAAAGATGCTGGGTGAGATAGGGGACAAATGGCTCCTGAGGGTACTAATAGTGGTGTGGAGAGAAAGGTGTACCCCAGATGACTAGAGAATAAGCATACACTTGCTAGTGTACAAGAACAAAGGGGACATCCACAACTGTGGGCAGTACACAGGCATCAAACTCCTATCACATTGCATGAAAGTTCTGGAGAGGGTGATTGATAAACTGATATGCAGAGTAGTAGAATGTAAAATGGGAGATGAGCAGTTTGGATTCAGATCAGGATGCAGCACTATTGACCCGATGGTTGCATTGAGACAGATACTTGAGAAGAAGCTAGAGAAGAGGAGAGAGTCCAACTGGGAATTCCTAGACTTAGAGAAAGCATATGACAAGGTTCCAAGAAAGCTGATCTGGACAGTACTGTGGTGGTTTGAAGTCCCAGAAACATTGGTAGAATTAGTGCAGGCTATATACAATGACCCAATGACTCAAGTACGAGCAGTGTTTGGCCTCACAGAGGGGTTCCCAGTGGGTGTGGGTGTACATCAGGCTTCAGCTCTGAGCCCACTGCTGTTCATACTGGTGATGGACTGCATTAGCAAACAAGTCAGAGGGGATGGATCAACAAAGCTGCTGTATGCAGATGATGTGGCAGTACAGGCAGACTCTGAGCTAGAAATTCAGCAAAGGATAGAAGATTGGAATGCAAATCTGAAGGCACAAGGGATGAAACTAAGCCCAGATAAGATGGTGGTAATGGCAGTAAATTTGGGAAATCAAAAGAAGCTGAGAATAGAGATAGAAGGGAAGATAGTGGAACAGGTGAACAGCTTCAAGTATCTGGGAGTAGATGAGGAAAAGGGTAGTCTGAATGAAGAGGTCAAAGCTAGAATCAGAGGGGCTGCAGCCAACTGGCATAGAGTATCAGGTGTAGTCTATGACAGAAGAATGCCAAAGAAGCTGAAAAGTAAGGTGTACAAGACAATGGTGCGACCAGTACTACTGTATGGTACAGGTACCTGGGCAGTAAAAGCAGAAGAGTTGAAGAAGCTAGAGGTGATAGAAATGAAGTGCCTGAGAAAGGTGATAGGATGCACAATGTGGGACAGACAAAGAAATGATGACATAAGAGCAGAAACCAAAGTAGCTACAATTGCAGAAAAGATCAAAGAGAACAGATTAGGGTGGTTTGGGCAAATGTGTAGAAAAGCTGAAGACAATCTGATGGGGAAGATTTGGGGCAGACAGGAAGAAGGTAAGAGGAAGCGAGGATGTCCAGCGCAAAGCAGTGGATGGATTATGAAAGAAGATCTGCAACAAATAGGCATGAGTGTTGAAGAAGGCAGGAGTGTGGCACTGAAGCGAGAGAGTTGGCGACAGTTAACACGACACCCTGACCCCATGTAAAAAAAATGGGAAAAAGGGGGCTGATGATGATGATGACGACTCAAGCAGTGAATACTGGTAGCCATCTGTTATTGCTGTAACTCTACATACTGTACTCCCACATATGTGATCATGACATATGCTCTAGTTTTACTGTCTTTCAGGAAATATGTATCCCCAATGCTGGCGCCCTTTTACAGATGCTGAAAATGACATCATCCTGCAGGTCTTGCATCAACACCATCAAATCCTGCTTTCCAGGGGGAGGCCAAACAAGGAAGAGTGAGCAACATTGTGGGTTGACCTGGTTCTTGATGTGAATGGTATCGATCACCAGAGCAGAAAATATGAGCAGGTGTGATACAGTGTCACCGATATGATCAATGCTGTACACACGCAGAAGAGCAGCAGATGTGGTCAGGGATTGTGGTGTCACTGGTGGAGGGCCTGCTGCAGAACAACCACTATCAGCCACTGTGGAATTCCTTGTGAACCTAGGAACACAAGACAGCTGCCAGGCATCCATCACACAATATGTCATGGATGTAGATGCCACCATTTCCACACAAGAGGAGCATCCAGGTTTGCTTAGTTGGATTGGCAGTAGAATACTGTTGTAGTCAGTGTGTCATGGTGTACATAGTTTTATGTGGGTGTCAGGTATTTTTTTTGGTTGGGAGGTTAGTTGCAGTTTGACTCTCATGCTCAGATTGTGAACAACATACCAATTTACAAAGTAGCTACTTTAAATGTGAGATATTTGCATGTATTAGCCTGTTATAGTGCAACATGTGGTGCTGTGTACATTACCTCTCCCTCAAGTTTTGTCACGGGACTGTCAGGAAGTGAACATGACTGTGTTCCTGCTCCTGGTAAGCACAACACTGTTTTGTTAGAGCTGTAGATTTAGTGCAGTATATTCACTAAAGTGTCATCCTAGGCCTGCAGGCTAGACTGATGCACAGTCTGCATGATTGCCAACTGCACAGATATTTTTCCAACTGAACACAGTTTAGAGTCATACCTATGCCTTATAGGTATGACCACATTGGTAGATTTGACAGTATTTTCAGGACATTACAGATTGCCGTATGTGTCAACTGTGCAGAGTTTTGCCAAATGTCAATAGTGTACATCATTGTTGCTCATATGATTCTTGATTAAAGAGCTTTTTATTTACAAGTAACTACAGATGTTTGCTGGAAAATGATGTACTCATGTCCTACTATATGAGATTGGGGTTAAACAAATCTGTAATAGTGATAGCATTGTATGCAGCTTAACATATATTGCAACATAGTACTGCAGAGTATAGCTGTGCAGGTATTAATATACTGCTTTTCCATTTTTATCACAGGTGACCGGGGGTTGGTCTCTGTCCCCTGCACAACCTTTATCAGTGCCTCCTCAGACTCTGATGATGATGGTGGCCAAAGTGAGGCACAGGTCGGGGTTGCAGGGGTTGAATCTATCACAGAGGTTGACATCCCTCTTCTGCCCTCATTACCACCATACATATTCAGTATGCTTATGCATAACCAGTCCCCTGAGGCCACAGATATTGGACAGTTAGAGGGTGGGGACTTTGATCAGGAAAGTGTGGCTAGTATGGCTGCAGTGAGTGTCAATACTGGCCATAGCCAAAGAGATGGCGAGCTTCAACACAGACGGATTGATAGGGGTGCTTGTAGGAGGCCCCCTGTCCTTTCACCACCTGTTGTAGATGTCTCATCACATGTCACTCTGTGTATGTTTAGGGCCATCATGGAGGCACAGGCACATTCCAAAAGGAAATCCAGATAACTGTTCAGGGTTGTGGAAGCAGCATAGTATGACATCTGTGACTGCCTCCACCACATTTCTGATACCCTGGATTTGTTGACTGATGCAGTAGAAAGACAATGGTCTGAGACAGATTGCAGAATATATGTCTTGGAGTGCACATTGTGTATGATGGAATGTCTGGTTGGAGTTGGCAGTCAGACTTGTGGACATAGGTCAGCAACTATATCTGCTGAGAGTCCATATGGCCATGCACAATCACACTACCAAAGTGGCAGTACACGCTGCACTTCAGAGGGGAATGTGCTGTCCACACCAAGATGTGGCAGGCTATAGGCTTGTGGTCCTGGGCATTCACATGGAGGACATGGTCCCAGCAGACAGCAATGACCCTCAGGTAGTAGCCACTCTCCTGACTTTGGGCATGGAGTGCCAGTGCAACTCCTTGCAGAGCTAGTTCCCATGTTTGTGGTCATACTTTCAGCTCCATCATGCACGGTTCAAAGCTGTCCAACATACTGACATATAGGGTAGCACTGAGATTGACTGTGTTCATGCAGACACTCACACACCACTGTCCCAGTCAGGTCATCTATAGACACACATGGCACATTTCCATGTTCCATCTTGCCTGCTTCCCTTCCTGACTTGCACACATGCTTCCCAACCTATTGGGTCAGCCTCGGCCTCCTGCACACTCACACAACACCCTGTGCAAGTGATGATACCTGTGCCACATCCTATCATCCTTGTTATCAATGAAGGTAAATGAATCTATGTGTCTGATGCACAGGGTCACTATCTAAATTACTAGGCAGTTGTTTCATCCATTATTGCCTTTGACATGCCACTTGTACTAGTTACTGACAGTTATGGTATGTTGTCATTTATAATGAGTAAAACACATTATTTTGTGTACATTATGCTGGATGATGTTGTAATGACTGTATACATACACAATGAAAGGTGTCTCATGGAAACATTTATGTTTCAGTTTCAGGACTGTGTAGAACACATCTATGGGTACATAGGTACAATAAACCCATAAACGTCAGAGCACAGAATGAAATGTCAGCACAGAAGAAAAATGTCTTCAGAAAGGTAACGCAGTATAGGTGCATGGCTCCATAGCTTCATATTTGTATAATAGGCTAACAAGAACAATGGTTTCTTTCAGCCTAGTCATGCATCCCTAAGGTCTGGTACCCTTGATAAGTGTAAGCAAGGTTTTTGGAGCTGAACACATCTACAAGCTGTGGTGTATGAGATGAACCATCTACAATTTCCTTGTTTCCATTGCAGATATTTGTCCTAAACCACTTATGATTGTCTTGTTCTGCATCTCATTGTGTAACTTGCACATAACCTGCGTTACAGTGGAAGCATACTTCACATGGATGGGGAGCCTGTTACATATAGGGTGTAGTGTGTGGGTTACATACCTATCTCTCCAGCATGTCCCATTTATACCACAGTCAAGGTGTAGCTTTGTGGAACAGGTAATTCTTGTGCTAGTCCTTTCTTGGATATGTAGGAGGTAGCGAGTGGGATCTGACACCTCCCCGTATGGCAGCCATTCATCTCCCATCCAATGCATGTAGGAGACAAAATACACAGATACAGGCTTAACATGGTCTGCATAAGACATGTTGTGTACACTGTGTATTGGTTTACTGTGGAACCTCTGTGGCTGTTACTTTTGTCAGATATGCTTGTTTAGTTACATACCAAAGGTGGCATTGCACTCCATGCAATGGTACAGTTGTCAGATATGCCTATGTAGTTACATACCAAAGGTGGCATTGCAGTCCATGATAGGTGTGATGAGTGCCAACTACAGTGTAACAATGACATTCTGGGATTTACATAGGTTCATAGGTTCATAGGTTCATACTAGGCTATCTGCCCTAGGGCATTTATAAGCCTAGCCCAGAGTTTTGTGGCTTTCGCCACCCCTTTAGTTTGAAGGATACTATGCCCATTATTTTGCTGTGCCTCTGTCAAGCAGTGACACTGAGGTTATCCCTGGGGTATACCTGCGATCTCCCATCCATTGGTCAAGATTTCTCTTGAACAAGGCCAGCAAGGTGCTCTGCCTCACATGAACCGGGATTTTGTTCCACAGCATAGGGAGTCTCTGGGTGATGAATCTGTCCCTCCAGCATGTCCTATTAATAGCCGTGTCGAGGTTTAAGTCTCTTGCCCTTGTAGTTCTGATGGATTTAGATTTTTTGAGGTGAAGCATGTTCATTAATTCCGGGTTGGACATGGCCTTGTATGTCAGGCACAGGTCACCTCTGAGCAGACGGTAAGCGACTGAATAGAGCTGGAGTTCCTTCAGTCGGGCAGCATAAGACATATTTTTGAGACCCTTTATCCTTTTGGTGAGGAACTTTTGGGGCCTTTCCAATTGCTGCAGGTGTCGGGTCAGATACATTCCGAATGGGGCATTGTACTCAATCATTGGTCTGATGAGTGATGAGTACAGGGGAACGATGACCTCCCTTGATCTAGATGTGAATCCCTTCATGTTCAGGTGGGCAATGTAGAAGGTCTTCCTAACTACTTTGGCAACGTGAGTGTCAAACGAAAGGTTACTGTCAACCTGGGTCCCCAGATCCCTGATAACCTCTTCTGTGCTTAGTGGATTGCCACCTATATAGTAACTAGGGGTAACCTTGTTTTTCCCGAAGGGAATGACTATGCATTTTTTGGCGTTTAACTTTAGGCCATGGCTCTGGCACCAGTTATCCGTTTCTATGAGACCCTTCTGAAGGATGTCTGTGTCAGATGGGTTTTCAACTATGGTGCCCAGTTTGCAGTCATCTGCAAACTTTGTCAGCCATAATCCTCCTGTGTTTGCCTGTACTTCTGAAAAGTAGATACCGAACAAGAGTGGGCCCAGGACTGAGCCCTGTGGGACACCACTTGTGACAGGCTTGGAGTCTGACATGGCGCCAGCAATTCTGACCCTGTGGGTTCTGTCACTTAGCCAGTTTGCAACCCATCTTGTGACGTATGGGTTTACATTTAAGCTGGTGAGTTTTTCAATGATACCTGAGTGGGGTATTGTGTCGAAAGCCTTTGCCAGGTCAAGGTAGGCTGTGTGGACTGCCTTACCCTCGTCAATGGCCTTGGTGACTGTTTCGAAAATGTCAACCAAGTTTAAAAGGCATGATCTGCCCTTGACAAAGCCAAACTGGGTTGGATCCAAAGTCTGCAAGTCCCCTATGTCTTTATTTATGAGTTCCATTATGATCCTCTCCATAGCTTTGCAGACCAGGCTTGTCAAGCTGATGGGACGGTAGTTTCCGGGGTCGGTGGAGGCACCTCCTTTGTGAAGTAGGACCACCGTTGCCGTACGCCACTCCTTGGGTATGTATCCTGAGGTGAGACTAAGATTAAACAGCTGCCCTAACTGCGGGTTTAATTCCTCATTGAGTTCGTGGAGCACACAACCAGGGACACCATCTGGTCCCATGGATGCTGTGTTTTTCGCCTTGGAGAGAGCAGTTCTCACCTGAGCATTTGAGATGTTTGGGGGACTACAATCCTCTGGTATAGATATCTCTCCTTTTGGGAGAATTTGCACTGAACCTGTCAGCCAGTATGTTGGCAATGTCTGTAGGTTCCGTGATTTTTACATAATTTTGCACTAATTCTGAGCATATCTGGGAGTTTCCTCCCAGGTTTCTAACATAGCTAAAAAAGGCCTTATGATTGTCTTTTGAGTCCTTAGCGATTTTTCTCTCAAAATTTGCCTTGGATGCTTTTATGAGAGATCTCAGTTTTTTACTTATAATGATCAAGGGTGTCTTCCCCTTTACGGATTTCACTCTATCTTGTAGTAGCTTCTTCCTTTTGTTGTAAAGCTTGTTTATGGCTGGGGTCCACCAGACTGGACGCTTGCCTTTGGTACAAAGAGTCTTTGCTTTGTTTGGGATTGCCTGATCCATGCAGTCCTGGAGGTGCTGGTAGAAGGCATTTGTAAGTGATTCAGTGGTTTGAGTAATGGTTTCCGCTGGCTCGGGGGCCTTGAAAGAGACCACACCAGTCTTTAGGAGTGTGAAGTCGGCTTTTGAGAAGTTCTCCACTGTGGTCTTTTTTATCTGGGGTGGGGGCGGGATGTGGACTTCCAATGAGATTAGTTTATGATCTGATCTCACCAATGATGGGTATACCTCTGGTGTTGAACATTGTGACCCCACCATACCTTTCTCTATAGGTTGTGCAACATTTAGTGAATTCCCACATGTTACTGACCAGTGAAAGTCAAAGGCTATATCACTCTCTGTGTCTATAAGGCCCTGAGTAATCTGCCAACTGTTGGAGGTGTGTAGACAATATGATATTTTCCAGGGGTGAATGACTTCCAAATGTATAGTATTGTGCAGTCATTGGCATTTAGTATTTGTCAATGGCTCTGACAACTGAATGTGTGTGTGTCAGTCCATCCTGGATAACTGTTGGTTCTGTGTGAGATTCAGTGACCGCTCCTATTTGCAATCATCTGCAAATGTACTCATTCCATGGTCACTGACAGTGTCCATGACTGGAGAGAAGTGTATGGCTAAGAGGAGTAGTCCCAGGAATGATTTGTGAGGGAAATCCAATGGAGACTAGCCTCATTGTAACAGTGGAATACCCAATGCTATCTTCCTGTATAATGACTGTCAGACACTTGGCTTTCCACCAGCTGACATATTACTTTGCAAATAACCTATACAGTGTTTCAACAAAGCCTGATGGCCTAATCTTGTCAAATTCTTTCTCAGGTCATGGTAGGTGCAGTGAGTCATTTTCCACTTATCCATTGCATAGTTTAACACTCAGTGAGGTCCTCTGGTTAGGGTAGGGATGATCTGACATTGAACAAAACAACCTGAGTTTGGGACACTGTCTGCAGGGGTTCTACATCATTACTGATCATTTCCATGTTAAGTCTTTTCATGGCTTTAAATATACGACTACTGAGACATCTGGGTTCAGTGCTTGTCACTGCATGCTAGTTGTTCTGTATGCAAATAAGTATTGCAGTTAATGCCATCATGGTTTCTGAGAAGATAGTCAGCCAAGATGTCTATATCTGTACAGGCAAGCAATGGATGATGTGTTTACACAATTATTCTTCAGCTGGACTCTACCCAAGCAGTGTGTACTAAAATTGTGAGAAATGCTGATAAGAGGGGAGTCCCCTGAAATGCTGGTGCCTGGCTACTTCTACTGCTGGTCTCACCACAACCACTTTCTCCTGGGATACCATGCTACTACAATTTATCTCTCAACTGATGCAAAACATTAGTACCAAGTGCAACATGAACAGCAGGCCACAGCCTGTTTGTTCATCCATAGTTGTTCCACATCATTCAAGGCTCTGTAGGCTTGACATACCCCTTTTCAGGTAGATGCCTTGATTAGTAACCAAATCACTCATTTCATTTTGGAATGTATTATGCCTTGTATTCCAGGGTTGTCAGGATATCACAAAGGTATTTACTAGATGGTGAGTCAGACCACAACAGCCATATCACAGTATAATGTTCAATGTTTGGTGACATAGACCTCCAAGGTTGCTCAAACAAGCACCACAGTGGCAGTGATCCCTGTTGGTGACAACTTCACAGCAATTCATGCAGCCTGACCTTCAACAGCTTCATGGTGCACATCTGTGTGACATGGATCTGAGGTCTACTGCAGAAAAGTGGCCACCTTTGGCCAAAGTGTATATACCTCATATATGTTGTAGGAATGTCATACTGTACATTTTTGTAACCAGAACACATGTATGTGTTCCCACATTATGTCACACAACATCCAGTTTGCTATCTGGTTGCTTGACAGGCACTGTAGATTAGCAAGACCAAAGAAATTACTGCCAAGTTGAACAAGATCTCTGTGCATGCACATATATCCACATCTCCACTGCAAAGAGCGCCTACCCAGTGTGTTTGAGACTGTCAACCCCAAAGGTGTAGCAGCATGACCCAAACTTAGCTGGACTTCTACAGCGTCACATTTGTAGGTATGCTATTGAGACCATGCCTAATAACAGGATTATGGTTTATCCAAGGGCCACATGCATGGCAATTATTGTACTCACTCATCCATGTTATGGCACACTGTCAGGTGCTGAGTTACCTTAGGAGAACTACATAAATGTGATAACATGTTACATTTCAGCATCTGTCAGGCCACTGCCTAATGATGGCCTGCTGTGATGTACACACAAGCGAGACGCTATTGCTAATGGCATTATCAATGACCTCTTGTCGAGATGCGGAAAGTGTCCCCACCCCTATATTGCTATGTCACACAAACACAATGTGTGAAAGATGTGACTATATTACAAACCTTGATTCCATGCTGTTTCACATACTGGTC
This sequence comes from Protopterus annectens, assembly GCF_019279795.1. Classification (NCBI taxonomy): domain Eukaryota; kingdom Metazoa; phylum Chordata; order Ceratodontiformes; family Protopteridae; genus Protopterus; species Protopterus annectens. The sequence continues at coordinate 15,652,757 of NC_056727.1, read as the reverse complement.
AGTGCATATGACAATGTAAGAATAAGAACCCACACAGTGAACTGCATCAACCTGCTTTATTACTGAACAAAAATAAAAAGTACTTAGCGCTTTCACCCAAACATCAGGGCATCATCAGAGTACAAGGAATTAACACAAGGCCATTTATATATATATATATATATATATATATATATATATATATATATATATATATATACACAATCAATTGTCCTAATCACTTAATTAACCAATTAACCAATTAACCAGTTAAGATTCTTAGAACCTTCAAATCTTTACAGATGGACAACATATTTTTGGAGAGGTCATTGGAATTAGGGCAAGTTCCCAAAGGACTTCGTGTATTTAAATTGCCATTTGGCTTCACAGAAGGTACTGTGTGTTTTGATCAGTTATTAGAACTATTTGATAAAACAGGGTTGGACTTGATTAAGCTTATTATTCGCAATAACAATTCTAAGCTCACAGTTTTGTCAGAACAACTTGTGTTATTAGATGAAAATATTAAACAGGATTTGCTTTTTGAGCACAACAAGTTCTGTTTAGAACAGATTTTTAAGGACTTGGACAAGTTTACTAGTAGGGGCTTGGATATTAAAAATGATAAATTACAACGTGATTCCTTTGATTATAAGAATAAAAAAGTGTTCTCTCATTTTAAACAGTATAAAAGTATGAAACACATTGATAATATAGGAGACAGAGCTGTGTATGACAGAGGTCAGGTGGTTAGGGGTAATAATAATAGTAATAATGAACAACCAGATGCTTACAGAAATGGAAACAACCCTGATTACTGTGATTCTAATTATGCTGAAGGGCAACTTGATTTTTTAGAGGAACCGACTCTGAGAAGGTCAGAGAGGTTACGCAACAGGTATGGCCCAGCACAATAGAACACTTATTACAGGAACACAACACACAAGAACAATGTATGGTACAAATAGGAACTGAAGATCTTAGGGAGATTAACACTTCACATGACTCTCCTGGCAATGATTTTAATAGTGATGGTGTTGTTACTTATTTATTCAACTATACTACTAATATGTCTGATTTTGATATACTTGATGATAGAGCACACAATTTGACTGAGAACTGCTCTGATATTAATGATGTTCTTATTATTACCGAAGGTGGTTTAGTGTGTATAATTACACTGATATACAGTTTGGAAATGATTTTTTAGCACTTTTTAAAAGAGGTTTTAGATTTATTCCTTCTTTTAAACTTGACATTGGTAAAATTTTAATTAATTTAAAATTGTATACTAGACTACTAAACCTTAAAGTATTTTTTGCAAATAATCATTTGATTGGTCATAGTGGTATAGCACATCTGACACTAAAATGCAGTAGCACATTTATTCCACCAAGCAATCCCATGATCCTTATTTTTGAAAAACGATGTGAGATTCAATTCAGAAAGGCTTTAAAGAAAGAAAACATTATGACTGAGAACCTTACATCTGCGGAGAAATTTTGTCTTAAAGAAATTGCCACCTCTGATAATTATAGAATTATGAAGCCAGATAAGGGAGGTGGTGTGGTTATCATGACTAACATAGATTACTTTAATAAAATGACAATAATGCTGAATGACACTAGTACATATGAAAAGGTGACAAAATATGAGATGACAAGGGTCTATATGAAAGTAGATTGGTTAATATATGAGTATTTGATGGAAGGTATTATAACTAAAGATGAATATTGCTATTTAAATGTTGAATTCCCCATCACACCAACTATTTTTGGTATCCCCAGGATACACAAAAATATACAAAATCCACCTTTTAGGCCTATTGTGTCTGCAAAAGGGTCTAAAACTGAGGCCCTAGCATCCTTTATTGATGTTAATTGTAAAAAACTCTTGGTAAATTACCACATATTTTAAAAGATTCTTGGCATTGTCTGAATCTTATCAGACAACACAATGTAATGAATATTCCTGATTTAATTTCGGCCACAATTGATGTGGTTAATTTATTGTCAGTCATTCCTCATAAGCAGGGTTTGGAAATGTTTGAAGCTAGTTTAATAAGCTATAGTGATATGGATGCCAGTAAATGTCGGCTTTTATCTGACAATGGAAATTGTGTTGGATAATAATTTTATTTATCTTGATGGCGAGTTTTATAGACAAAGTACTGTTGTTGCAATGGGTGCCAGATGTGCCCCTATATATGCAAACCTGGTGTTAGCCAAATGGGAAAATGACTTTGTGTTTACATCTATATATTGGCAGAATGTTTCTCTTTATCTGCGTTACCTTGATGACATAATTGTATTTTGGAAAGGTGAAAAATCTGTATTGATTAAGTTTATTGAATATCTGGGGACGACATCTGATTTTCTTAAGTTCACAAGTAATATTCAAGAGAAGCAATGTGAATTTCTGGATCTTACCTTGTCTATTGATGGTAATGGTTTTCATTCAAACATCTTTAGGAAGAAAGCCTACTCTAATTCTTTTTTACATTTTGACAGTTGTCATCCTATGTATCAAAAAAGAAGCCTGATCAAAGGACAAATGGTCAGATTATCAAGAATTATTAGTGATGATAGTATATTTAAACTTGAAATAGAGATTTTGTCTAAAATGTTTTTGGATCGAGGATACCCAATGAACCTTATTGATACTATTAAAAAGGAAATTTATATTAATAGGAATATACTGTATAAACCTATAATAAGATATGGATTTGACAATCTGTCCAATAATAGTACGAGTTTGACTCAACATGATTCCTTTATTTTGCCCTTTAACGACACATCACATTTTTAGCCAACATTGTAAAAGACACATGGACAAGTGTGTTTGATAACAACGCTGAGCTATCTAAGTTGTTGGGAAGTCAGCCTAAAATTACCTTCAGTAGAGGTAGAAATCTGAAGGATATCTGTGAGTCTAACAGTTACAGGAATTTATATAAAGTATCTAAAATGAGTAAATGTGGTACTTGCCACACCTGTAAATACATTAATGATGGTCCTTATGTTGCAATACAGGGTTTTAATAAGACTATTCGTTGTCCTGGTTACTGTAACTGCAACACTAAGATGGTCACTTACCTGGCTACTTGTTCAACATGCCCAGCATTTTATGTTGGTAAGACTATTAGGAAGTTAAGGGAATGCATAGTGGAGCATGCTAGGGATATTAAGAAACATAAGACCACCAGTGCATTATTTATGCATAGCACCAGATGTTCTAGCTTTAAAAGATTTATATTTTTTGTTACAGGTAGAATACCACACAATATACACAAAGGTGGGGATGATAAGATCATGCTTGAGGCTATGGAATGTTTATGGCTATTAAGATTGAATGCATGTATGTTACCAGGTATAAATGAAAACATATCCATTTCAAGTATTTTAAAATATAGGTTGCACTTTATATGACCATATTTTAACATTACAATTTATTATGTAATATTGTATAATTTACAAATTTTGTACACATATATATATATTTTTTTCTTTTTTCATTTACATATACACATACTTACATATATATATATATATATATATATATATATATATATATATATATATATATATATATATATTGGTATAGTAATTTTTAAATATTATATATTTTATAATTACAAATTCATTATAAATTAGCTATATATATTATTCAAAATATGTAATCAACATTTTTATTTTCTATTATTTATTATATATATGTATATATATTTTTATTTATTACACAAGTATTTTAAACAAGGTTTTGAACATGGTTTTATTGATGTCAAGTGATTTTTATACACTTTTTACTGTGATATTATTAAATAATTAAATAATTAATTTTATGATGTTAATTGGTTAATTAAGTGATTAGGACAATTGATTGTGTATATATATGAATGGCCTTGTGTTAATTCCTTGTACTCTGATGATGCCATGATGTTTGGGTGAAAGCGCTAAGTACTTTTTATTTTTGTTCAGTAATAAAGCAGGTTGATGCAGTTCACTCTGTGGGTTCTTATTCTTACTAGTTCACCTTACATATGACAATATGCAGTTTACTAGCATGTGCACCTCACTACATACTCCACCCATACCCACATCACAGACAACTGCATGTGTGTAACTCATTACTGGACACATACACAAACAACAGACTCCTCACAAATCCAGTTGCAAGATCACTACACATAATCATACATCTGCAGAACACAATACACATAATAGTGCATGCACCACTGTCTTAACGGTCAAACACCTGATGCAAAACACATACGCAAACCTATTATTCATAGGTGATTGTATCAATAGGTACACTGATGTCCCACTCACCAGGCTACATATGGGAAAGGTCACATTTAGCTGTCTGTGAGGTGCCAGGATACACCATACCACACATGCACGCAGGTCTGTCAACATCAGGTAACATTATGATAACTTCATAGGTCCTGCTGGTGTGTACAACTTGAGACATATCTCAATGGACTGTATGCAGACACATGACTAAGCTTATAGACTGTGTGTCTCAAGCAGGTATGATCATAGCCTTCAGCAGCATTTGACCTTCACATAGGATGATGGCTCAATATACATGGAAAATTATTGAAATCAATATTTGACTTATAGTGTGGTGTCATTGTAAGGGGATCCAGTACATGTCAGCTTGGAATGACTTGCTCAACAGACCATGATGCTTTGCCACAGATGATGTTCACCTGTCAGCCCTGAGAGTTTGTGTGCTGGCCAAGGCTGCTGACATCCCCATAGCGCATCTTATAGGTGGTGTCTCAAGGTAAAACTTTCCAGTGAGGAAACACTATCTTCAAACAACATCACAGTTATGCAGCTAGATGCTAGGAATGCCAACACTACACACCACTCACTGGAAAGTGTCCCTACCTTGGAAAATGCAGACATTTGCACAGTCACACACACCTGGATCAAGGCTGTGGACAGCACCATGGCCATATCAGGCTACAAGACCTTCCACATGTTCAGACCTCAAACTGGAGGTGCACCAGGTAATGCAGGTGGTGTATCCATATTCATTAAAGATAGATACACATCCAGGTTGGTTAAGCAGTGTGATTCCCTGGATACACTGCAGGTGCTACTTACAGCTGGTAGAGCACCTAATAAAGCCATTGCCAGCTACACGAGCACCTCCGTGAATCAGGACACCTGCTCTTCTTATTTGAATTTACTTGTGTCTATCAAGATACATCGCAACACCATGGTGTGAGGTGATTTTCACTAACCACCAACTGTGTTGGTTACTCATGCTCAAACTCACTTGCCCAAAGGTTAGCCCATGTCCTTAACTCATTCACTCCAATGGATCTCAGGAGGTTTGTACTGTAACTTCCAATGGGCAAAGCCTAAGCCTTTCTACAGAATCCAGTTATGTCCTCACATTTCAAACAACTGTTCATATCTCTGGAACCATAAGGATTATAAAAGTAGTATACATGGCAAACTCTTCAGCACAAACTATTTTATAGTGGTAGCATTCTTTAGGTTATAGGTCTTAAACTGAATTTTAAAAGTCACAGTAAACACGGTAAGTATTACAGATGTAATATTTTGTAAACAATTTACAATAACTCAGCAACCGCTCATGTTACAACATACTGTCAGCAGCATTGCATTAATCTAGCTGAGAGCTTTCTTATGAAGCTAAGGAGTTCTGTTTGTGTTACTTGGTTGTTGAGATATTTAGAAAAATGTGAACATGATATCTACATAAATTAATATCATAAAAAACAGTAGTTAATATCTATTAACTGCATGAGACAGAGGTCAAATATTAATGCAGTTGAGTTTGCTACTGTGTAAGCTTTAAGATGAAATCTTTTAAAATCTTATACATAGCATGTTTTTTGAATTTTTGATGCAAATATGAACACACAATATTTGAGACCTAGAGGCTTCAGTAGGAGTTAACTGCAGATGCACCTGGAGGTATCACTCAAATGTAATGAGTTAACTACAATGCCTTGAGCCAGTGGAGTGACATCTCCACAAGGGGAACCGACATACTGTATCAGGTGCTTACCAGTATGGGTGACCACTGTAGCTCCTCCACTGTGAGGTCTTCCCTGGTAAGATCTGGCTGCAATTCAGTCTCCTTAAATGTAAGACTCACACCAGAATCCCCCCTTGCAGAAAACATAGTAATAAACTTCAACAAAACAAATTATAGCCTCCTATGAGATGGTATAAAGAGCTTGACTGCACCTCCCCCCTCAGATGGGACAGGCAACTATGCTGAGCACTACACCTATGCATTATGCAAGCACTTGTACAACTGCATAGACTCAGCTGTACCTGACAGGAGGAAAACAAACTCCTTATGCTACAGCAAATTGGGAGTGATCAAACAATCCCCCAGTCATGCTAATCTCCTACAACAGGATCATCATGAACAAATGCTTGCTGACATACTCATGGCTGTAAACCCCATGCAAATGTGTATGTAGTATAATTTCCATCAGTAACCCCAATGTTCCTGGTAAGTGGCACATTAGTAGCAACACCTGATGTACATACCCATGGGTGATAGATCTGGGCACACAGGCCCGACCACACATGTTTACACCTACTTTATCATAGATCACCATGTCTCCTCAGTGGTAAGAAGGGAAGTATATCATGGTCATGTTAATAGTGGGGGCACTGTCACCCAATAATGACATAGTTATAACCTTCATGTACTCTTCCCTCAGCATGCCAGTATTTGAGTGCAATGGCAATTTTGTCATGTACCTTGCCAAGCACCAGAGGCAATTGCACACAACACAAAGTTTCCTCACAAGGGAACTTCAAGTCCCCAGTAGCTGTCCTATGGGGATCAACGGACATAACTGTCATTGTAGCTTGTGTCATATAGACTACTCAGATGTAATCTCTGCCTTGCATATACAGGGCAATGTCTAACCCTGCTGTACTGGAAATGCTGCAAATCTGTAGGTGGAATGGTACATGGATTACTCACTGTAAGGCCATTAACCTGGTATGTGACATTACAAATGCATGCTGGTTGGAGAGATATGTCTACCAGACTTTAACAAACCTTTGAAATAGATTCCAGTCTAATGGAAAACAGTGCACCTTATTGTCCCTCTTTATATGCAATCTGTATGATTGCCTGGATGACTGCCATTTCACCACAGGACTTCTGCCTGTGTTCCTCATGGACAGGGTCAATATGTGCTGATCATGTAAATAAGGGTAAGAATGTGACTTGCATTTTAAGGGACCTAGGGACATTAGGGTAATAAAGTCCAATGATCCAATGATCACATATGCTGATGTAAAATGATTTAACATTCACACACACACACACACACACACACACACACACACACACACACACACACACACACACACACACACACACACACACACACACACACACACAAACAGACCTGACTATAGTGACAATAGTATTACTCCCAATTAATGTCTTCTGCACACTGTATAGCACAAAACACCATGTTGGCTGTAATTATTACAGAACCCCTATCTATCTAATGCTATACACTACAGTTAAAGTACTTACACTTGTCACTATTAACATCTTTAAAGGTAATGTTATGCTAGATGACATCAACAGGCCTTGTTGTGGTCAGGAATTTGGAGGCCCATGTCACCTTCTACAAACAAAAATTCCAAAATCCTAGCTCTTTCTGAGTCAGTGTAGTGATCATCTTTATTTTGTAGGGAGATGAACACACAAAAACACAAGTGGCTTGGAATGAGATTAGAATCCCTACCGTTCTAATCTTACACACTACAAATCATAGTATTTATTGCACATGCCATGGCTAATGTCTGATATTAGAATGGCAGTTGGTAGTCTTAAGGTACATCATATCAACATGCCTTGTGGAAGACAAGAGCTTGGAGGCCGGCATCATCTAACTAGGAAAACCATCAGAGAACAAGTCACAAATAACCAAGGAAACTGGAACACTGCAACAGATTTTATTCCGGTACCTCGGCAGAATGCCTTCAAAGGAATAAAAGTACAAGCACATGTTGCAACTATTTATATTATGCATCAAGCAATTAATCAATTAAAAGAATTGATTACAAAGAAAATGTGACCAGAGAATTTTAAGGAGACATTACATATAAATGACAAATATATGTAAATATAAACATTTGAAACTAAATTCATATAGAGAAAGTGTCTAATGAATCAAAGAAAACAATGGAATACAACATTAAATATTATTTGTGAGGCCGGCATCATCTGCAAGGGCCAAAAAGTGCAAGCCATTTCTGTTTGGCATCAACGTGGGATTCTCATTTGTTTTGCAGGGAGATGCACACACACAGACACAAACACACACACACACACACACACACACACACACACACACACACACACACACACACACACACACACACACACACACACACACACAAACACACACACACAAACACTCCAAGTGGACAGGAGTGAGATCAGAACCCCTACCTATCTAGTCATACACACTACAGAGCACTGTATTTATCGCAAGCACCATGGCTGAAATCTGTTCTACACATGACTGCAGTCGACTTCTTGCAGAGTACCTAAACTAGGCTTGTGTTGAACAGCATGCGTGGCCTGCAGAGTGACATTACTTCTCACTGTTCTCTGTATCTTGCACCCTTGCACTCAGATAACTGTTTTTTATCCTAGCTATGTGGCTACAGTACCCAGTTTGCTCATATGTTGGTGCTTGCCTTTGGATGGGCAAGGCTATGAGCAAAAACAATGTGCCCTGTCAATGCGTGTATACCACACATGATGCATAACACCACCCGTTCAAATGTTGGTGTAAGTGTGGTGACATCCAATGGGCACAGGGGGCTGTAAATTAGTGCATTATCTACTCCTGAACCCTTAATTTTGGTTCCTTGAACAACATTATATATGAGTCATAATGCAGCTTTAATCACCATTATCAAGGTATGTAGGACAATACAGACATACACAAACATATAAACATATGTATTTATGTCTATAACAGGGACATATATATAAATGTTGGAGTGTGTGTGTGTGCGTGTGAGTATGATATATATATATATATATATATATATATATATATATATATATATATATATATATGCACACACACACACACATATGCATGTGTTATGTAGATATATAGAAAGAGACAGGAATGCATGTATTTATACACACACACACACACACACACACACACACACACACACACACACACACACAGACATATATATATATTTATATAGAGATAGATAATATATGTATAGGGAGTGAGAGATAGTGACTGACAGATATGTATACATATATGCATGTATCTGTAGAAATATATATATATATATATATATATATGTATATATATATATATATATATATATATATATATATATATATACATATATATATATATATATATATATATATATATATATATATATATATATATATATATATATAAGTCCCCTTTCGAATGGTCGACATTTCACAATGTTGACATTCATATGGCCGAGACCATAAGATTGACATTTGAAATGTCGACCATGGGGAACCGGCATTTCCCTACACTGCAGAATGGAAAGATTTCCACTTCCACACTGTAGTGTGGTCTTGGAGTTGATATATTATGTTCTGGGTGGTGTTGGAGATGGAGCCCGCCATGGGGGTTGCAGGGGGGCATTACCCCCCTGCTAGCAGCATTAATATAAGGTTTTATTTTTGTTTTTTATGTTCTACTTGTATGATCAACATTTCAAATGTCGATCATATGGCCTCAGCGATATGAATTTCTACATTGTGACATGCCGACCATATCAAGTAGAGCCATATATATATAAAGTCATTCTGAGCTGAGAGCAACTGAATTGGGCTCTGCTTAACTAAGTGTATGAGCATGCCCAGTAGCATTTTTGGTAGTTATAACCTGACTCCAATCCACACCTACCTGTACTCAAGTCTGGGATTTGTGTGTTACACAAAATAACATCTGTCCCTGTTTCTTAAGTGCTGCACATCACTCAAACTTTCTATGGCTTTCTAAAGTTATCTGATGTTATTAATATGTGACTGAGGGTAATGATATTACACCACACACAGAGTGATAGTCTGTAAAACACAAAGTAATGTTTCCTCACATCCAAAATAAGTGGGTACTTCTAGATTAGAATCATGAAAGCCATCACAAACGCTAATTGTCCTAGTCCTTTGAGCTACACAAACTGACAGATAGCGATCATTCATTACACAATCAACTGCATAAATATGTACATCGTTATTCCTGCATTAAGTAAGATATACAATGCATGGTCACTTTCTATGTTACTGTCCTGAGACTGCCTGGAATGCTGATATACTACTGATAAGTTTCTGTTACAGTAGTTACAAGGGAACTCTTCTGTGTTGAGGGTGGTGGAACACCACCATATGTTCTGCTGGGATACAAAATAGTCTAACTATCATGTCACCCCACTGTCTAACATCTCACTTGACTAATGTACCAGTAATCTGTTGAAGTAGGACTGCATGAATATTCCATGCATGAGGTCTAGTGAATAGTAATGGAAACGTGACAGTGGAATGGGTATCTGTAGTCTCATGTGGATGTTATTCCTGTCCAAGTGGCCCACTGTATTTACTTGTATAATGTAACAGATCCATACATACAATGCCATATCAAAATAATCGTTATGAGTACTGCGTAGTTTACAGACTTAACTTGCACATGCAGCAGGTGACACACCTGTAGTTCAGGGCTGACTCTGTCAGATAAAAGCAGTACAAAGCTAATACATGTGTAGGTGCAGGATGTATGGATTGCCTGCCATCATTTTTAATTTCTGCATGTGGGAAGGAATAAGGTGTCAGTACTTAGGTCCCTAGGTTGTCAGTGAATGTGCTATGCACTGCCTCTTAGCCAAAGCCAGGACATACTGATCATGCCTACATCTGCCTACAGAGTCATCAGCACGGGGGGTTCTCCTCCGTGTCCACCTATGACTATAGCTGTGGTGATCTAGGAACTGGTGGGGGCTGTATATCCCTTCCCTTTGGTGATCCTGCTGCAGCTGTTTCCACAGGATAATATTGTGTACCATAGTGCATACCGTGAATTTATGTGTACATATGGCCAGAGAATACTCCAGGGCTACACCACATATATTTAGGCACTGGAGCCATGACTTCAGAAGCCCAAACATACACGCTATGATGTTCCTAGTTTCTGTGTGTGCCTAATTATGGAGTTCTTCTGTAGGTGTGTGTGCATTTCTGATGGGTGTAATCATCCAAGGTTCCAGGGCGTAGCCAGCATCCCCCAGTAAATGGCCTTGTAGGATGCCCCCCCAGCAAACATTTGGTACAGCTGTGATGTGTGCCAGATATGGGAGTCATGATAACTTCAAGACCTGCCAACACACACATTCAGAATAATCCTGTGGGCATTGCACACAACTTGGCAGTTGATGGAGTGGTACCCCTTGCAGTTAATTCAGGTTCTACCCTGCTCATCAGGTGATGCCTTGATGTGTATGTGAGTGCAATCTTTGGCCCCCAGTACTTCAGGGTAGTGTGCTACACAGAACGTGTGTTGCATATTGCTGGCCCTCACCTCAGGAGAGAGGGGAAAAGATATGTGCTCACTAGAATGTGGTAGAATAGCATCCAGGAACTGGTAGAGTATCCTGGATTCAGATGCCTGTGAAACCCCCATCATGTCAGTTGGTCTTTGAAAAGGGGTGACATATACCTTTGTCCTAGGGGTGACATAAACCTTTGTTTCCACTGGGATGGGCTTCCCTCTGTTGTCTCTGGGTCTGAGTTGAGGGTGGCAGAGCTCAGTGAGTTCTTGTAATATGTCCCTGTCCACCCTGTAGTGCCTTACAATCTCTAGCTTATATAGCTCAAGAAAGGATACCCTGGCATGAACACTCTTCTCCTTCTCAGCCTAATGGCTATTGTCAGCAGCACCAGCAGCATTTACTTCAGCATCTAGGACATACAGATGTAGCAGACCTGCAGCAGGCCCTGTAATTATATCAGAAAAAATCCTATGTCTGTACTCCAATGGTCCAGATTATTGTGAAAAAAATCAGAATGTAGGGAGTATGAATACTTTATACAGATTTCCTCTAGGTCTGCCCTGTGTGATTGACCAATTATTCTGCATTTCACCTGCATAGATTGCATTTAACATAATTTAATGATTTATTGCATGACACGGCACTATAGGCCGCACCATGCAACATTGCTTATACACAATATTTATTGACTATATCTGCTTTCCATTAATTGCTGGCTACATAATCACTGTCATGTGGGTAGTGTGCCCTGCGAACACATTAATCTATGTGCTGTTCCACGTATCATAGCTTATACAAAATTAAAAAAATCAGTAATTTAATATATCCGGCTTTAATTACTTGCTGCGTACATCATCACTTGACCAGGGTGGTCTTTCCATGCAAACAAGCTCAGCTATGTGGCACACAGTGCAAACATATGCAATGGGAATGACACAATCCTAAAAGTGACCGAACACACCATCCTGTTGGCATTCCAATCTAGTGGAAATAACATGGTGTGGGTGCCTACACAAAGTGGATATACGGACACACTCCTTTTTGCTATTCAAGAAATCTACCTCATTTCCATACATATCTATGCTGACAGCCTGGAAACTGACATGGTTCATAGCCATATGACCTGGGCAACAACACCATTGCACAATTGTACAGACCAGACACAGCATCCTACAAAACATTTCTGACAAATCTCATAAAATGCTTTCTTTACCTATTTTTTTTAATTTTCAATTAAGCATGTTTGCACACTGCATCACATATTGCAAACATGACAAAATTATTATGCATGCTTTGACCATCTATACATGTGTTCTAACATATACTGGGGAGTTATGTCTATATTTCTGATGTATCACATTCCCTTCTGTCTGTGTAGACTCCCATACATGGAAAAGTTCCATGTACACTACAGACAAAGATACGGGTGGGAGAATTTTGTAAAGCCTACATGTTTTTTTTTTCAGGTAGGCATCCTGCTGTGCTGTTAACATGCCTGTGACACTTTTAGATTCAGTAAGCACTGCTGAGCAGCGCCCATGAGCACACCACCATGGAAATGTCAGTGTCATGTAAATCACCTCATAAGCAGATGAATGTCATGCTAATGAGGCAGGTAGTGTGATCCAGCAAGCAGAACAGCAGCTCTGCAGACCCTGTGTCAGTGTCCGTAGTGTACACAGAAAAATTCCATGTACAGAAATGTAGACAGACAAAAGGGACATTAAATATGTAGGTAGATAGACCGAAATGGCATAGCACACACAGATAGGAGCAAGGCTATCCTCTATGTGTTCTAAAAGTTACAGTAAAGTTGTTAAAATAATTTTTTTTAATAATCTTGGCATTTTTGTGTGGTGCACAACAATGTGCAAACATGCCTTATTAAAAAAAAACATGATAAAATCAAATAATGATATCCTGAGACAGAAATATATTACAGGACCCTGCGTGCAGTATCTACAATGGTGCATTGGTGCTGTTGTTATCTTGGAAGGGCTTGGAAGTGTGTAGTACCCAGGTTGTGAGCACAGATCCCTATGCAAATGAGGTGGAGTTACTGAATAGCATAATAGGGTAATAGTGTCTGGAGATCCCTTTAGTGTAGGCAGAGAACGGTGTTGGCGTCCACAGAGGAGGTAACTGACATCAGAAGAAGGTGTGTCTACAAACTTCTTAGCTGATTGGACCATAGCTGCTCCTGGATGCATGGCACATCACTATGAGCATGCAGGTCTGGGGGGCTGCACTGAGTGCTAAGCATTGTTTACCTATGGGGCATGTGTTTGTGCAGTGCACCGCAGTGTTCAGAGTATCTAAAAGACCAATGATTTATTAATTAGTGTTGATTCTTGATAAACTTAAACTAGGGCTATTAAATGATGTCAGTGATACATTAGGCAGGTGTAATGCATCATAGGTAGTCAATCTGCAGGCAGCACCTGCAGTAGAGCAGTATAAAGTATGCATACAGCCTACAATCTGATGTTTTCACCCGTACTCTGCACCATTGGAGTACAGACCTGGGAATTTTAACTGAAATAATGCTAGGGGCTGCTGCAGGTCTCGTACATCTGCATGTGCTTGTTGCTGAAGTCAATGCTGCTGCTGCTGGTGCTGCTGAAAATAGGCCTAGGCAGAGACGGAGAAGAGTGTTCAGGCCCAGGATAACATTCCAAGAGCTACATGAGCTGGAGATTGTAGAGGACTACAGGGTGGACAGTGACATACTACAAAACTCAATGAGCTCCATTAGAGGGGAACCTATCTCAGTGGAAACAAAGGTATGTATAGCCCTTAGGATAATAGCGATATGTACCTTCCAAAGACCAATTGGGGACATGATGGAGGTTTTACAGGCATCAGCATCCAGGGTACTCCACCAGTTCCTGGATGCTATGCTACCATGTGCCAGTGAGCACATATATTTTCTCCTCACCACTGAGGCAAGGGCCAGCAATATGCAACACTTCTATCATGTAGCATACTACCCTGAGGTACTGGGTGCCATAGATTGCACTCATGTATACATCAAGGCACCAACCAGAGAGGAGGGTAGAATATACGTCAACCACAAGGGATACCACTCCATCAACTGTCAGGTCATGTGCAATGCCCAGGGTAATATCATGAATGTGCGTACTGGCCGCCTGGCAGCTATCACAACTCCCATATCTGACATGCATTGCAGCCGTACCAGATGTTTGCTAGGGAGAACATCCCACATGGCCATTTAGTGCGGGTTGCTGGGTATGCACTGGCACTGTAAATGATGTTACCCATCAGAAATGCACACACAATCATCGAAGAATGTCATAATGAGGCACAGGCAAAAACTAGTAACATCATAGAGAATGTATTTGGGTTGTTGAAGTCATGGTTCTGGTGCCTTGATATATCTTTTGGAGCCCTGCAGTACGCTTCAACGGCATGTGCATATATGTTCACAGTATGTGCTATGCTACACAATATGATCCAGCAGAAACAGTTGCAGCAAGATCAGTACAGATAAGGGATACACAGCCCCGCACCAGTTCCTAGATTACCACAACCAACCTCACAGGGGAACTTGGAGGAGCCCCCTAATGATGTCCATGTAGGCAGACATAGGTGTGCACAGTACACCCTGGTATTTGCTAAGAGAAAACGCATATCACATTCACTGGCAACCTAGGGCCCCAGGGGCTTACACCTTACTCCTACTTACATGCATATATTAAAATAGCTGATGCCAGGCAAACACATGACCTGTACCTATCCATATATTGGCTGTGTACTGCTTGCATCACACAGTCAGCCTTGAACTACAGTCTTGTCAACTGCTGCATTCACAAGAGAATTTCTCACCCACACACTAATTGTAAGGATTACTAAAATAAGGTATCATATGTATGGCTCTGCTGCTGTTATGCAAGGAAAATAGTGGACTATTTGGTCAGAATTAACATCCACACTGGGCAACCAACACAGTCCAATAGTGCTCCTTAATTTTCACTAGGTCTCATGGTTGGAATATTCACGACATTAGACAAGGAAGATGTTGAACAGTGGAAAACACATGGTATTTGGACTACTGTCTACCCAAGCTGATTATGTGCAGTTGTACCCCAAGCCCCAACACTGTGATGTACCCATATAACTGCTTTAACATAAAATAAGCTATGGTACAGCAGTGGACCAGTCAATCTCAGGGCTGTAACATAGATAGTGCTCACACATTGTATGTCTCTCTTCACACAGGATAACATTGTACTTTTGTATGCTGTTGACTCGGTGATGGATGACCCCTCTCTGTCTAGTGACCAGTGTGGCTCAGTGGACAAGGGAAGCTGGCATGGGTGATGGTATTGATGGTTTTAATCTGGAATTACTCACACCTTTTGCATGTGAGGTAGCAGCATGTTGGTGTTTTCACAGAATTGTCATACCTCCCAACCTCTTAATGCAAGAAATCTGGATAAAGTCAGAAGATTGGTGGACAAAGGTCCAAACATAGGGACAGAGTTTAAATGTTGGCCACATAAACCTAGACAGTTGCTGGAAGTAAAGGTGTTGTAGTAGTACATGTTTTCTGATAGATATAAAGTCTAACACACAATTGTTTGCCTGTAGTTAGTAGAATGTATTGATGTTAACATTCAATAAAGCACCAGAAGACCATAAATGTGTGAGGAACTGACCAAACCTATGAGGCGAAACTCATGACATTCTTTTAAGATCAGGACAGTTGAGAGGTATGCAGACTGTCAGTCTGTTGGTGATGTAACATTATCAACCTCAGTCATTTATTTGGCACAGCAGACAGCTGGGGAATGCTGTGGACATTTTAAGTGAAGTGCAGTACTGCAGAAACAGGCAATTATGTTCATGTCTATAACACACAAAATACCAGACTGGAATGCAGGTATGTGTTGCCTCGAGTCACATTATAAGCACTGGTAGACCCACTGGGCATACCTGTACACTTACTAAATATGAGCGGAAGTCTTTTGGCACTTCATTGAATTAACCTGCTATGTATAAATGTCTATACATACAGACATATACCAATACATATCCATCTGTCAGAATCTGTTTCTCACATACATAGTATATCTGTCTTTGTGTAGTGTCAAATAGGTATATACTGATATATATATATATATATATATATATATATATATATATATATATATATATATATATATATATATAGTTATATTTATTAAAATGATACATTCACTCCCCCATATATCTACAATATATCTATATATATATATATATATATATATATATATATATATATATATATATATATATATATACACATATATCATACAAACACACAGCTACATTTATATATGCATCCCTATTATATACAGAAATACAGTATGTGTGTGGATGTTGGTATTGTCTGACATACCCTAATAATGGTGAGTAAACTGCACTATCACACAGCCATATTGTTGCTCAAAGGATCCAAACTAGTGGTGCAACAGTACATAATCCATTTACCTCCAGACCCCTATGCCTGCTGGGTGTCACCATGTAGACAGACACACGTGAGCAGGTTGTGTAATGTATAATGGTGTTAATGCACATATGGCTAGGGCACATTGTCCATGCCCGCAGTTTTGCCTATCTAACTGCAAGAAGCCACATATGGCCATCCTGTGAACTGTACATACATAGCTAGGATAACATCAGTTACCTCACTGCAAGGATACTAGATGCAGATAACAGTATGAACCAATATCACTCTGCAGGACACAGATGCTGTTAAACACAAGCCTAGTTTGTGTAGTGAACAAGTATTGTGCCTCCAATCACATATACCGCAGGCTTAACCTGAGGCACATACAATAAGTACTGTGAGATATAGTGTATAAGCCTAAATAGGTATGGGTTCTAATCTCACTGCAGCTCACTTGATGTGTGTATGTGTTTGTATGAAAACACTTTACAATGCTGAAATCCTGAAAGATTGAATTTTATATGGCCCAGAACATATGATTTCATTAGACCTGGGCAACAACACC
Source organism: Protopterus annectens (assembly GCF_019279795.1). Taxonomy (NCBI): domain Eukaryota; kingdom Metazoa; phylum Chordata; order Ceratodontiformes; family Protopteridae; genus Protopterus; species Protopterus annectens. The sequence goes on along the minus strand of NC_056727.1, from coordinate 15,635,173 downwards.
ATTGCACAATTGTACAGTCCCCATACAACATCCTACAAAACATTTCTGGCAACTTTCATAAAATGCTTTCTTTACCTATTTTTTTTTTTAATTTTCAGTTAAGCATATTTGCACACTGCAGCACACATTACAAACATGCCAAAATTATTATATATGTTTTGAACATATGCACATATGTTCTAACATTTACTGCAAAGTTATGTCCTTATTTTTGATGTATTACATTCCGATGGGAGATAGGAAATTCACCCCTGAGACAGGGGACCAGAGAAGTAAATATTGTGGGGAAAAATTTCCAGGGAATTGTTATGGCTAGGCTTGCATAGGCCTTAGGGCCGATAACCTAGTACCAACCTATGAACCTATGAACTTATGAACCTTCTGTCTGTGTAGAATCCCATACATGAAAAAGTTCCATGTACACTACAGACAAATATACGGGCGGTGGAATTTTGTAAAGCCTACATGTTTTTTTTTTCATGTAGGCATCATGCTGTGCTGCTAACATGCCTGTGACACTTTTAGATTCAGTAAGCGCTGCTGAGCAGCACCCATGAGCACACCAACATGGAAACTTCGGTGTTATGCATATCACCTCATAAGCAGGTAAATGTCATGCAAATTAGGAAGGTAGTATCATCCAGCAAGCAGAGAAGCAGTCATGCAGACCCCGTGTCAGTGTCCATAGTGTACACAGAAAAATTCCATGTACAGGAATGTAGACAGACTATAGGGACATAAAATATGTAGATAGATAGACAGAAATGGCATAGCACACACAGATATAAGCAAGACTATCCTTCATGTCTTATAAAAGTTACAGTAAAGTTGTTGAAATATATATTTTTAATAATCTTGGCATGTTTGCGTGGTGCACAACAGTGTGCAAACATGTCTTATTAAAAAAAAACATGATAAAATGAAATAATAATATCCTGAGACAGAAATATATTACAGGACCCTGCGTGCAGTATCTACAATGGTGCATTGGTGCTGTTACTATCTTGGAAGGGCTTGGAAGTGTGTAGTACCCAGGTTGTGAGCACAGATCCCTATGCAAATGAGGTGGAGTTACTGAATAGCATAATGTGGTAATAGTGTCTGGAGATCCCTTCTGTGTAGGCAGAGAATGGTGTCCACAGAGGAGGTAGCTGACAACAGAAGAAGATGTGTCTACAAACTTCTTAGCTGATTGGACCATAGCTGCTCCTGGATGCATGGCACACCACTATGCTGAGTGTGCAGGTCTGAGGGGGAGTGCACTGAGTGCTAAGCATTGTTTACCTATGGGGCATGCATTTGTGCAGTGCATTGCAGTGTTCAGAGTATCTAAAAGACCAGTGATGTATTAATTAGTGTTGATCCTTGCTAAACTTAACCTAGGGCCATTAAATGATGTTAGTGATATATTAGGCAGGTGTAATGCATCATAGGTAGTCAATCTGCAGTCAGTACCTACAGTAGAGCACTATAAAGTATGCATACAGCCTACAATCTGATTTTTCCCCCATACTCTGCACCATTGGGAATTTTAACTGAAAGAATATTAGGGGCTGCTGCAGGTCTGGTACATCTGCATGTGCTAGATGCTGAAGTCAATTCTGCTGCTGCTGGTACTGCTGATAATAGGTCTAGGCAGAGAAGGAAAAGAGTGTTCAGGCCCAGGATAACATTCCAAGAGCTACATGAGCTGGATATTGTAGAGGGCTGCAGGGTGGACAGGGACATACTACAAGAACTCACTGAGCTCTGCTGCCCTCAACTTAGGCCCAGATCCATTAGAGGGGAACCCATCCCAGTGGAAACAAAGGTATGTATAGCCCTTAGGATAATAACCATATGTACCTTCCAAAGACCAACTGGGGACATGATGGAGGTTTCACAGGCATCAGCATCCAGGGTACTCCACCAGTTCCTGGATGCCATGCTACCACGTGCCAGTGAGTACATATATTTTCTCCTCACCAGTGAGGCAAGGGCCAGCAATATGCAACACTTCTGTCATGTAGCACACTACCCTGAGGTACTGGGTGCCATAGACTGTACTCATGTATATATCAAGGCACCAACCAGAGGAAAGGGTAGAATATAAATCAACCACAGAGGGATACCACTCCATCAACTGTCAGGTCATGTGCAATGTCCAGTGTAATATCATGAATGTGTGTGCTGGCAGCCTGACAACTATCACAACTCCCATATCTGACATGCATCACAGCCACACCAAATGTTTGCTAGAGGGGACATCCCACATGGCCATTTAGTGCGGGATGCTGGGTATGCACTGGCACTGTGGATGATGTCACCCATCAGAAATGTGCACACACCCACAGAAGAACATCATAATGAGGCACAAGCAAAAAATAGTAACATCATAGAGCATGTGTTTAGGTTGCTGAAGTCATGGTTCTGGTGCCTTAACAAATCTTTTGGAGCCCTGCAGTACTCTCCGACTGCATGTACATATATGCTCACAGTATTTGCTATGCTAAACAATATGATCCAGCAGAAACAGTTGCAGCAGGATCGGCACAGCTAAGGGATATACAGTCCCACACCAGTTCCTAGATCACCACAGCCACCCTCACAGGAGAACCTGGAGGAAGAGCCCCCTGATGATGTCCATGTAGGCAGATATAGGTGTGCACAGTACACCCTGACATCAGCTAAGAGAAAACGCATATCACATTCACTGTCAACCTAGGGCCCCAGGGACTGGCACCTTACTCCTACTCACATGCATATATTAAAATAGCTGATGCCAGGTAATCACATGACCTGTACCTATCCATGTATTGGCTGTGTACGGCTTGCATCACACAGAGTCATCCCTGAACTACAGTCTTATCAACTGCTGCATTCACAAGAGAATTTCTCACCCACACACAAATTGTAAGAATTACTATAATAAGGTATATGTATGGATCTGCTGCTCTTATTCAAGGAAATTAGTGGACTATTTGGTTAGAATTAGCATCCACATTGGACAACTGATATGCAGTCCAATAGTGTTCCTTAATTTTCACTAGGTCTCATGGTTGGAATATTCACAACATTAGGCAAGGAATATGTCAAATAGTGGGCACATATGACATTTGGACTACTGTCTACCCAAGCTGATTATGTGCTGTTGTACCCCAAGCCCCAACACAGTGATGTACCCATATAACTGCTTTAACATAAAATCAGCTTTGGTATAGCAGTGGACCAGGCAATCTCAGGGCTGTAACATAAATAGTGTTCACACACTGTATGTCTCTCTTTACACAGGACAGCAATGTACATATGTATGCTGTTGATTGTGTGATGGATGACCCCTCTCTGTCTGACAACCTGTGTGGCTCAGTGGACTAGGAACGCTAGCATGGGTGATGGCATTAATGGTTCTAATCTGGAATTTCTCACACCTTTTGCATGTGAGGTAGCAGTATGTTGGCATTTTCACAGAATTGTCATACCTCCCAACCTCTTAATGCAAGAAATCTAGACAAAGTCAGAAGATTGGTGGAGAAAAGCCCAAACATAGGGACAGAGTTTAAATGTTGGTCACATAAACCTAGACAGTTGCTGGAAGTAAAGGTGTTGTAGTAGTACATATTTTCTGATGAATATAAAGTCTGACACACAATTGTTTGTCTGTAGTTTGTAGAATGTATTGATGTTAACATTCAGTAAAGCACCAGAAGACCACAAATGTATGAGGAACTGACCAAACATATGAGGCAAAACTCATGACATTCTTTGAAAATCAGGACAGTTCAGAGGTATGCAGACTGTCAGTCTGTTGGTGGTGTAACAATACCAACTACAGTCACTTATTTAGTACAGCAGACAGCTGGGGAATTCTGTGGTCATTTTGAGTGAAGTGCAGTACTGCAGAAACAGGGGAGGATGTTCATGTCTTTAATATACAAAATACCAGACTGGAATACAGGTAGGTGCGGCCTCAAGTCACATTATAAGCACTGGTAGTCCCACTGGGCATACCTGTACACTTACTAAAAATGAGCAGAAGTCTGTTGGCCCTTCATTGAAATAACCTGCTATGTATAAATGTCTATACATACAGACATATACTGATACATATCTGTGTGTCAAAATCTGTCTCTCACATACATAGTATGTCTGTCCCTGTGTAGTGTCAAATAGGTATATATATATATATATATATATATATATATATATATATATATATATATATTAAAATGATAGTCACTCCCCCATATATTTACAAAATACATATATATATATATATATATATATATATATATATATATATATATATATATATATATATATATATATATATATATATATATATATATATATATATATATATATATATATATATATATATATATATATATATATATCATACAAACACACAGCTACATTTATATATGCATCCTTATTATATACAGGAATACACTATGCGTATGGATGTCGGTATTGTCTGACATACCCTAATATTGTTGAGTAAATTGCACTATCACACAGCCATACTGTTGCTCAAAGGATCCAAACTAGTCGTGCAACAGTACATAGTGCACTTACCTACTGACCCCTATGCTTGCTGGGTGTCACCACGTAGACAGACACAGGTGAGCAGGTTGTGTAATGTATAATGGTGTTAATGCACATATGGACAGGGCACATTGTCCATGCCCACCATTTTGCCTATCTAACTGCAAGTAGCCACATATGGCCATCCTGTTAACTGTACATACATAGCTAGGATAACAGTTATCTCACTGCTAGGATACTAGATGCAAATAACAGTATGAACTAATATCGCTCTGCAGGGCACAGATGCTGCTAAACACAAGTCTTGTTTATGTACAGCACAAGTACTATGCCTCCAATTACATATACAGCAGGCTTAACCTGAGGCACATACAGTAAGTACTGTGAGCTATAGTGTATAAGCCTAAATAGGTATGGGTTATAATCTCACTGCAGACCACTTGGTGTGTGTATGTGTGTGTTTGGAAAAACTTCACAATGCTGAAATCTTGAAAGATCGAATTTCATGTGGCCGAGACCATATGATCAAACGTTTGGTATCCTGACATTGTGAACAGAGATATGCATACAGCGTGGAATGGGATATTTTCCTTTTCCTTTTTGTAGTGCGATCCTGGAGGTTGAATATTTAAGAAGTGGGGTGTGGGGTGCAGAGAGATTTGCCCTCCTGCATAAACATTTAAATTGTTTTTTGGATTTGTTTCGGAATTTCAGTATTCCTAAACATCTGTCATATGGTCTCGAGCATATGAAATTCGATGTTTCAGAATTTCGAGATTTTGAAGTGAATCCGTGAGTATATATATATATATATATATATATATATATATATATATATATATATATATATATATATATACCCTTGCAAAACAATGGCCATGCCCTCATGGGCTATCCAGCAGCAATGTTTATACACTCTTTGGCCCTGTAACTTGCTGCTGACTTCCAGACTGCCCTTTTCTATAAGGCCTGATGATATTAGCCACCTTAAAACTACCAGCTGACAATTGATTAACGAGACTTAAGTTGTGTCACATGCGATAAATACTGTGATCTATAGTATGTAATAATAAATAGGTAGGGGTTCTAATCTCACTTCAGGCTACTTGGTGCACATGTGTGTGTACACCTATGCAAAATGACTGCCTTGCCCTCATAGGCTAACCAGCAGCAATGGGTATGCACGTGTTGGCCCTGTAACTTTCTGCTGGCTTCTGCACTGCTGTAGTCTATAAGGCCTGATGATGTCAGCCACATTAAGACTACCAGCTGACAGTAGAGTCACAAGACTTAAACCATGTCACATACGATAAATGCTGTGATCTCTAGTGTGTAATACCTAGATAGACAGGGGTTCTAATCTCCCTCCAGACTACTTGATATGTGTACATATGTATGTATACCCCAATAAAACAACTGTGATGCCCTCATGGGCTATCCAGAATAATTACCTACTTTTTGGCCCTGTAACTTGCTGCTGGCTTCCACACTGCCCTATTCTACAAGGCATGATAATGTCAGCCACCTTAAGGCTACCAACTGACAGTGTAGTAGTAAGACTTAAGCCTTGGCATGTGCAATAAATGTTGTCATCTATAATGGATAATACTGCATAGGTAGAGGCTCTAATCTCACTCCAGCCTAATTGGTGTGCATGTGTGTGTATATCCTTGCAAAACAACTGCCATGCCCTAATGGGCTATCCGGCAGTAATAGTTATGCACTTTTTGGCTCTGCAATTTGCTGATGGCTTCCACACTGCCCTATTGTACAAGGCCCGATGATGTCAGCCACTTTAATACTACCAGCTCACAGGTTAGTAGCAAGTCTTAAGCCATGGTGCATGTGATAAATACTATTATCTATAGTGTGTAATACCAAGATAGGTAGTGGTTTTAATCTCACTCCAGGCTACTTAGTGTGCTTGTGTGTGTAAACCCCTACACAACAACTGCTGTACCTTCATGGGCTATCCAGCTGCAATGGTTATGCACTTTCTCTTTGGCCCTATAACTGCTGCTGGCTTCCACACTTCCATATTCTACAAGGCCTGATGATGTCAGCCACTTTAAGACTACCAGCTGACAGTATAGTAGCAAGACTTAAGCTTTGGATCGTGCGATAAATACTGTGATCTATAATGTGTAATACCTAGATAGATAGGGGTTCTAATCTCAATCCAGGCTACATGATGCACGTGTGTGTGTGTGTGTGTGTGTGTGTGTGTGTGTGTGTGTGTGTGTGTGTGTGTGTGTGTGTGTGTGTGTGTACCCCTGCAAAACCACTTCCATGCCCTCATGGGCTATCCAGCAGTAATAGTTATGCACTTTTTGGCCCTGTAACTTGCTGATGGCTTCCACATTACCCTATTGTACAAGGCCTGCTGATGTCAGCCACCTTAATACTGGCAGCTGACAGGTTAGTAGCAAGTCTTAAGCCATGGTGCATGTGAGAAATACTATTATCTATAGTGCATAATACCAAGGTAGGTAGGGGTTTTAATCTCACTCCAGACTACTTGGTGTGCATGTGTGCGTGGAAACCCCTACAATACAACTGCCAAACCTTCATGGGCTATCCAGCAGCAATGGTTATGCACTTTCTTTTTGGCTCTGTAACTGCTGCTGGCTTCCACACTGACCTATTCTACAATGCCTGATGATGTCAGCCACCTTAAGACTACCAGGTGACAATGTTGTAGCAAGACTTAAGCTGTGGAGTGTGTGATAAATACTGTGATCTATAATGTGTAATACCTAGATAGGTAGGGGTTCTAATCTCTGTCCAGGCTGCTTGGTGCACATGTGTGTGTGTGTGTGTGTGTGTGTGTGTGTGTGTGTGTGTGTGTGTGTGTGTGTGTGTGTGTGTGTGTGTGTACCCCTGCAAAACAACTGCCATGCTTTCATTGGCTATCCAGCTGCAATGGTTATGCACTTTTTGGCCCTGTAACATGCTGCTGGCTTCCACACTGCCTTATTCTACAAGGCCTGATAATGTCAGCCACCTTAAGACTACCACCTGACAAGTTCATCGGTTCATAGGTTCATAGGTTAGTACTAGGCTAACTGCCCTTGTGAGCCATTTTAAAGCCTAGCCAATTATCCCCTGTGAGATTCAAACCCTGTACCTTGTGTTTTTAAGGCAAACACCTTAACCATTTGGCCACCCTCCCACCCCAGTAGTAAGTCTTAAGCCATAGTGCATGCAATAAATATTATTATCTATAGTGTGTAAAACCAAGATAGGTAGGGGTTTTAATCTCACTCCAGGCAACTTGGCATGCATGTGTGTGTGTAAACCCCTACAATACACTGCCATACCTTTATGGGATATCCAGCAGCAATGCTTATGCACTTTCTTTTTGGCTCTGTAACTGCTGCTGGCTTCCACAGTGCCTTATTCTACAAGGCCAAATGATGTCAGCCACGTTAATACAACCGGCTGATAAATTAGTAGCAAGTCTTAAGTCATGGTGCATGTGATAAATACTATTATCTATAGTGGGTAATACCAAGATAGCTAGGGGGTTTAATTTCACTCCAGGCTACTTTGTGTGCATGCATGTGTGTGTAAACCCCTACAAAACAATTGCCATACCTTCATGAGCTATCCAGTAGCAATGGTTATGCACTTTCTTTTTGGCCCTGTAACTGCTGCCGGCTTCCATACTGTCCTATTCTACAAGGCCTGATGATGTCAGCCACCTTAAGACTACCAGCTGACAGTGTATTAGTAAATTTAAGCCATGGTGTGTGTGATAAATATTGTAATCAATAGTCTGTAATACTTAAATAGGTAGGGGTTTTAATTTGACTCCACGCCTATTAGTGCACAAGTGTGTGTCTAGCAATGCTAAAAAACTGCCATGCCTTCATGGGCTATCCACCAGCAATGGTTATGTACTTTTCAGCCCTGTAACTTGCTGCTGACTTCCACACTGCCCTATTCTAATAGACCTGATGATATAAACCACCTTAAGACTACAAGCTGACAGTGTAGTAGTGCCAGATATAAGCTGTGGTGCATGTGATAAGTGGTGTGACCTATAATGTATAAGCCTAGATAGATAGGGGTTCTAATCTCACTCTGCCAACATGGTGCATGTATATATCCATATGGCATATGCATGATAACCTTTGTAAAGTAGACATAGTTAGGGTTTTGCTTCATTTTATTTGTAGCAGGTGATGTACTCCCAAATGACTGACCACAACAAGGCTTGCTGATATCAGCAAGCATTATATGTTCTAAACTGATAGTACTAGCAGACATGGGTTGTATTGCATGCATCAGTACTTTGATCAGTAGTGTGCACCAGTACATAGGTAAGTGTTCTAATCTACATACAGCCAGCGTTCATTATGTGTGTGCCTTGGTGTGTCCTGTATGCTTTGAGTGCAACTGATGTTAGCCTGAGAGCCATGGGACATGTGAACTTAATGAGAATAATGACCATACAGCCCTCACAATCAGAGACTTATGTATACCCTTTGCTACAGGACCAGCACATATTTCCCCAGTCCAAGAGGGACTCAGGCAGGTGTTGTGTGTTGAGATGATAGCTGCCCAGTCAATCAAACAGATAGCATGTGCTGAGGTGCACTGAGGTGCTCTGTTTACCATTAGGCAGGGTCTGTTTTAAGGGTGTTTTTATGTCTGCTAGACAAATGTCTCCCACAAACATGTAGAACTAACATCACATAGTAGGTTAATGTCCTTACAGTGAGTAATCCACCTACTATGCTCCCTACAGATAGGCAGCATATTCACTCCAGCAAGGTCACACCTTGCTCTGTAGCAGAACATATCACAAATTATGAATGCATGTCTACACCGACTACCACCATTGTCATTGGTAGACTGTCATATAGATGTGATACTATTGAGCCATGTGCTTATACTGGTGTACCTTGCTGAAGTTATATTTCTGCTGTGCTGCCATGCCATGCTGTGCCACTTTACTGCTGCTGTATGTCCATAGGTTATTACCTCAGACTCCTGGAATAGAAAAATACACAGGTCTGTGACATACCTGTCATTGTGTAACAATGCCACTAGTACATCATACAACATAAGGTCAACAAAAGTATGTTGGGTACTTATGACACATGCCAGCATACAGTGTATGTAGGTGACCACTACAAGTGGCATGGCAAAACAATACTGCATTTTACAAGTAGATGTGAAGTAATATAGTCACCCTGTGCAGCGGACATATAAGGTCATTCCCCTGCATCGATGGAAAGGATGACCAGGATGTGGCACAGGTATCATCACTTGCAAAGAGTAATGTGTGGGGTTGCTGGAGGCCTAGGCTGGCCCAAGCGGTTGTCAGCATGTGTGTGAGACAGGAAGGGGAGTAGGTTAGATGGAGCATGGAGAGGTGCCATGTGTTTCTATAGGTGACCTGCATGTGACAGTGGTGTGTGTAAGTGTGTGTACACAATCCAGCTCAGTGCTAGCCCTACAAGTGTATATGTTTAACAGCTGTGGACCGTACATGGTAGAGTTGACAGTTCATCATCTCCAGCCCTGAACACAGTAACTGGCTCTGCCAGGAGTCGCATTAGCACCACCATGCCCAAGGTCAGATGTGATGCTAGTACCTGCCAATGACTGCTGTCTGCTGGGACCATGTCTGCCATGGGACCACCCAGGACCATGTGCCCATGGCCTGCCATGTCTGTTGTGGTGTGAACAGCACAGTCCCCTCTGTAGCACTGGATGTATTGCCACTATGGGAGTGCAACTGTGCATGGCCACATGGACTATCAGCAAATAGTGTTGCTGACCTACATCCATGGGTCAGATGCTCAGCTCCAATCACACATTCCAGCACAATGTGTGGTCCAAGACAGACATTGTCTCAAACCATCTGTCCACTGCATTAGTGAACCTATCCAGGGTGTCTCCAATATGGTGGAGGCAGTCACGAATGTCAGACTGCTGCATCTGTAACCCCAAGCATATGTCTGGTGTTCTGTTCATAATGTGCCTGTGCCTTAATGATGGCTCAAAACATGTGCTGAGTGACCCATTATGTCACACCTGCAACATGTGGCTGATGGAAAGCAGTCTTTCTGTGAGAACCCTTGTCAATCCACCTGTGTGGGACCTCACCATCTCTCTGGCTATGGCCAGTGTCTACACTCACTGAAGCCATAGTTGCCACACAGGCCTGTTCAATGTCTCCACACTCTGACTGTCTCATATTTGAGGGCTGTGGGGACAGGGTATGTGTGGGCATACTGACTGTGTGAGGTGACAAGAGGGATGTCAACCTCTGGGACAGATTCAGCCCCCAGCAACCCCACCTGTCCATCACTGTGGCCACTATCATCATCAGAGTCCGAAGAGACACTGACATCAGGCTGTGTGAGGGAGAGACCCCGACCCCCCCCCAGTCACCTGTGACAAAATCACTACATTACTACCTGTACTATTATGTATGGAAAATCCACAAAGAGTCATAATAATGCGGATCCACAACTGCATTACCACTCTCACATCTTCTCATCTCTGCTATCATGCACAACAGACTTCCTCACAACAAAATACACATTCGACTCAAGGCCTTTCTAACAAGCACCTCAGGTACATCACGTGACACTTAGCCAGTACAATGTACCTTTTAGGTATGCATATGACACTATACCTCATAAAACAACACATAAAACCCAGTACACCTACCTTAAAAAATGTATACAAATACAAGTTTCAGTACCCAAGGTATGTACCATTGACCGTTTGGTATGTGCAAGGCATGTCGGATTAATTGCCTCATGTACCCCAGGAGGCTTATTTCCTCTGAACTATAACTGCAAAAGTGTTTCTGCCCACTGAACTACAGTCCTGTAATTACCCACTCTAGGAAACTTAGGTAACTGTTCCAGACTGGAACATGCAAACATTCTACTCTGGTTACATACAACATTAACTGTACATAGGGAATTATCCTGGCCCTTACCTTTAATGGCATATATGTGTTCCATAACAAAACAGTATCAAGCTTACCAGCAGCAGGACCATGGCCTTGGAAATCTCCTGATGGACCTGTAAAAAGGTGAGGGTGAAGTAATTTCAGTACCACCGCATGTTGCAGCACAACAAGGTAGTACCTACATATATCTCACATGTACAGGAGCTACTGTGTTACTTGATGTATTGCTGACATTCTGAGTATGAGTGTACAACTGAGCTAACCCACCCCCCCACAGCACATAGACCTGAAAGCCATGTAAAGGTATATATAACCTGACAGAGCGACTGCTTCAGTATACCAATGCTGATCACAGTAAGCTTACCTGCACACTCCTCTGCTACATCAGCTGCCCTTCATCATGCAGCATTCACCATGTCTGTAGCTCGGTGTCGAACCTGCTCATATGTCCTGTTCTGGTGGTCAGTCTTATTCACATCCCAGACAAGGTCTGCCCATAATGCAGCCCATTGTTCCCTGTTATGCCTCCCCCTGGATAGGAGGATGTGATGATGTTGTCACAGTCTTGAAGTATTAGTTCATTCTCTGCATATGAGAAGGGGCATGCAGTCTGCTATACATTAGTCCTGAAACACACCAAAAGGGAAACACATTACAGGATCAAATACATGGATATTCACTATATACTGATACAGCAAGAACAAAATGGCCGGCACTATCAACTGCTTGCTCACACATGTCATACCCCAAAGTGTGACAACATACTACGTGTGTGGATACAACAAATATAGTATCATTATTGAGGTAGTTCCCTATTTGACATGCAAGATTTGCTGTATGATCATACGCCCAACACCCTGGTCCACTGTGGTGTGTCCCCTAAGACCAGCCACCCAATAATATGTTATAAGACCAGTGCCAGACAAATAGCAGTGTGCTATTACGACCACTATATTGGGACAGTCCAACAACACCAGTGTGCCACAATGACAAAAGACAATACAAGCCTGATATACTGTATGTCCCTTGTATGTATAAGACAGAAAGGTCTCAATTATATGTCATTACCACAGGTCTAAGACAGACTTACTGCTGTAATCCCTATTGCCCATACCCCTATCCTCCCATCTGCATCCTGTTATACACAAAAAAACAGTTACATACCTGGTGGAGTGCAGTACTCCTATGTTGAAATGTCATACTAGCACTGTTTTGCAAAGGTGTGCTCTGCGTGAGGAAAGTCTCATACAGAATATTTGGGGTCTATATCAGATAATCGAACTTTTAAAAGTTTGAACATCATATGATCGAGACCATATGTTCGAACTCTTAAAAGTTAAAAAATTAAATCAAAGGAAAAAAACATAAAAAAAACCTACCTGAAAGCCTAAGCAGGGGGAAAACCCCCCTTCACCCCCCACACCCCATGCTGTTTAAATATACCAACTCCAAGATCGCACTACAGTGCAGACAATGGAAATCTTCCATTGCCGCACTGTACAGGGATCTCCGTTGAAACTTTCGAACTTTTCGATCATATGGTGTCGACCATATGATGTTCAAACTTTTAAAAGTTCGACAACATGATAGGAACCCGAATATCTGCACATAGCCAGCTGCTTGCATTTTAACATGTTTCTTATTAGCAGGTAATTGCCTCTAAACCAATCTTTGACTCTGACATGGTAATTGCAGCCAAGACAGCTGAGTTGCACTATTTTTAGGCAATGACAAGCAACCACTGTGCAATATTTAAGGCCTTCATGTAGAACATGGCCCCTTTCTAAGCTATTGAGATGGACATTACTGGGATGAGGGGACTACATCATTGCAGAGGATAGGTCTGTAGCAGAAACCTTTACACAGAGCTGTGTGTACCACAGACTGTAGCTGCTGCTGCAGGTAACAGACATAGGCAGTGAGTGCAAACACTTTGGAGGACAACAAGCTGTAGGTGTATCTGTGTCATCTGTGTCAGCCTTGTTGTAGAGGCAGAGCTAGGTTGAGAGTACCCTTTACACTCCAATTACAGCATGTGTTTAAGGTACATATGTTAGGCAACTGTGTCAATAACAGAGTACTAGGCGATATATAGTAATGATATACGGCTATGTGATGTGTGTCCCTACCTGAAGGTCTCTGACTTCCAGCAGTGATAAGCAGTTATTTAATTTGCAATGCTTTGTGTGGATAATGAGTACATAAATCATTCATTAGTTGCTCTCTTCACAATAATGTCATATAAATGCAACACAACACTGGATTTAAACCCAAGACTGGGTGTGGCAAAATGTATTGTACAGAAGGCATTTAACGGAAGACCTACTGAGTCTCTGCTGTAGTGCGTGTATTTGCAGGATATATGTGCACATAGGCTGTGACATACATTTTCTACATCCATCAGTGTGTGCATGGGTTTATATGGATGTATTTCTGCACCAGATCTTTGGTTGAATATGTATTTTGCCATGAATGCCTTAGCAGGTGACTTTCTACATGTTGCTGATAAAAGGGCACAATTACCTGCTATCACAGGCCTCAGTTACATCCATTATCATGTCTTTGGCTGAGTAGTGGTGTACTGTTGCAACAGAGTCTAAGGTACACTCCCATTTATTCCATTACTTTTTATTCCAGTTTGCACAGTGCTGTGTGGCATGCAGCTCCACTTAAACATGCCTAAAGACTGTAATTGGTAATTAGTATGTTTTGTTTAAACCACCTGTCTTAATTAAGAGTTGTGTGGTGTGGTGGGATAATGCAGTGTGTTGCAGGTGTGATGGGCTGGGGATTAAAACATGGCAGAGGTGTTTATTTTGTACATATGTCTTAAAATGTTAGAAACACATATAATAATTATAGCTCTATTTAGCTGAGCTTAGCAAAGCTGTGAGTTGTGCTAAAAATAATAAGGAAAAGAAAAAGGGGAGATAGGCAAGTCATGGGGGGGGCATATTGAAAGGCAGAGAGAGATGTGCATAAAGGGTGTAGGTAAAAACATAGCTATCCACTTCTTATACAGCAGCAACTTTGCACTTTGACAGATTTGTAGATTAATTTGGATTCTCAAACTCCAGAGAGAGGGGTGAGGACAACATAACTGCATTGTCAAGCCAATTGGACCAAATTACATGTGTCCAGTGGACATGTGTGTGAAATGGAGAGCTATGTATGGGACAATATTTTTTGGGACAGGTGCCCATTTTTTCTTTAAGGTGGGATTGGCATGTTGGGGAAAGGACATAGGTACATGTGGGGGAGGTAAGTTGGGTAGGTGAGAATGCATTTGCAGACAAGACAGCAGACTGGGGTGATGTGTGACACATGAGGGGGGGGGTGAACACTCTGGATAGGGTATTGTAGAATCCAAGTCCCATATGCCTCCAGACAGTAGCAGTGTGACACATGTCCCCACCCATGGGACTGGTGGCGATGATTCATCACTGCCCCAAGGGTGGCTTTGCTGGAGGCTGGGCACCAGGGTGGCCAGAATGCTCTCAGTCCAATGCAGGTGCTGGTCACAACCATGGTGGACTATCCTGTGCACCAAGACTGGCAGCTCTACCCGGGTGTCAATAACCCCTATGCCACCACTTCCTGAGAGGGGCTGGGCCCTGTCCCCTGAGGCAGTACTACGAACACTGCGGGTAGTGCAGGGGCAACAGAGGTAGCATCACTGGTCTGGCCCCAGACATGCTGGGACCTGGTGCCAAAGCTGGTTGAGCAAGGTAGGGAGATCAGCCAGAATCAGCCTACCTTGATGTGCTGTGGTAAATGAGGTATAGCAATAAGTTACAGTTAGTAATAACCAAACCATTGTTAGTATTAACAGAATCAAACATAATATTTATTCATCCAAATACATATTAATGTACATTATGTGCAACACAACATTAAGTAACATAACAGTCAGTATGGTAACAGCATGCCAGTACAGAGTAAACCATAGGCCCAACAAAACAGTTAGTTGAACAAATATGTTAATATTGCATCATAATAAAACATAACAATAATCAACCACATTTTCCAAAATATAGTTAGTTTAACAAAATATGTTATTTTTAAATAATAATAAAACATAACAATAATTAACCACATTTTTTCAAAATATAGTTAGTTTAACAAAATATGTTGATATTAAATCGTAATAATAAATAACAGTAATAAATAAATGAAGACAACAGGTGGGGAGAAAAAGAAAAACATTCCATTACTGACATTGCAGATTATATCCCTGAAAACAATGAAATATATACTCTACAGGTGTGTAGTGTCAGGTTTGAATACAGTGACTACACTTCTCCTATAACAGATGTAGCATGTACATACCTTTCAAGCTGTTAGCATGGGTCAGTATCGGCCAAGCAATAACAAATTCAGGTATACCACTATACAGAACAGTTTCATGTAATGTGGACTTGTATAACTACCCAGGTATTCTGTAAATGGATTTGGTAATACATCACATTCCAGTAATAATGTATCTGATAATCAAGTGACAGATGGATTAGGCAGTTTTAATTCTATTACGAGAACTTGTGACACTTGAGAGGCATGTTAGTGTACAGCAAGTAAACTAGACAGCCGTCATGCCTTAGTTTGCTAGCATGGGAGTAGAACCCAATAGCTGTGACTGCAGGGGACATCTGCAAATACTGTAATAATTGACTGGAGCAAGTCAGTACAGACATGCAAGGGATACAGCCATACTGGGATTACACAGCTTTATCTATGAATCAACAATGCTGATGAACACATTACTGGTGCTGATATTAACCCATACGTTTGTTGTGTTCCTGGAGAGAGAAAATGTGAGCATTACATGACTGATACTGAAAATGTAGTGCTACATACCACTGGATTCAAACCCAAAACTGTGTGCGGCAAAATGTACTGCATACAAAGCATTTAACAGACTGAGCTACTGAGTCACTGCTGACTATTAAGTGACTGATACTTGCCTGGAGATCACTTGGAACTGTAGTATTTATTGAGTAATACAAGTTATAGGACATTCCTCTGGCATTGTAGACTAGACTGTGTTAGACTAGACTGCAGTGACAGTAGAACACACATGCATAGAATACAACCATTCTGCATATATTTAAAAAGCTGTATTTTAGAATCAGCAATGCTAGTGAACATATTCTATTGTTATTGGTTTGAAATATCTGTGAATTCCACAAACAGTATCTGCCCATAGACTGGGCTACCTCACGCATCTACTTTTATTACCTGATGTCTGAAGAAGAGAGAGCATTATGTTACTGATATTGGTTTGGAGACAGCCTTGGACAGCAATATGAGTTAAGCTATACAGTTTACAGGCCATTAGATTTGCTGGCTACAGCTATTACAGTGTTACACTTGACTGCAGCAACATTAGAATGGACAATCAATGCACACAGTTCTACTGCAATGGTTCTGATAACACAATCCTGCTAAACAACATTTTGCTTACTGTTATTTGTATTGCTATTGATTTATTGAAATACAGTTCTTATTGTTCATTTATTCCACTACAGCTCTACTTGCTCATTAATTGCGCTACACTTTTTCTTCTGTATGCTTTATTGGATTAAATGCTTTGCTATTTCTTGCTTATTGCACTACAGTTGGCATACTAAATCCATACTTACAACACTCGTGGTGCAACCTTTTCAGGCACCCAGCATGGGACTCAACATTGCAAGCTGTCTCAGCTGCAACTGTTGGGGGAGAAGCACACCATTATACATACCAGTTTTGCAGACATTCAGCTTGCATTTTGGTTAGACAGAGAAAGACATACTTACATACTTGTGGGGCATTCCCATCATGAGCTTCATGGACCCAGGTGTCCAGGGTTCCCCTCTTTCTCATTTTCAGGTCATCATAATGGTGATGACACTGCTCACATGTACGGGGGATACCAGTAACATTGTTGAGTTCCTGGGCCAAACAGTCCCAGGCCTCTGTCTTACACTCTGAACCCTGGAATCCACCCTGCATCAGCCAGGGTTCATGATTTTTAATAAGGAGCCTGACTATGACCCTGGACTCCTGAATGCCCCATCGCTTCACCCAAAAGTGCAGACCTTCAACAACACAGCCAGCCATACCAAACGTTGATTGAACTCCAATGACTGTTGCTAAATTCCCACCTATTGGGCTTAATATAGGCTGTTTTTCTGTTCTTACACATCATTCAGCATCATTCAAAAAAGTGCCACATCACTTAGCACCACACAGACAAGCTATGTGAGGCCAAGAAGTGAGAAAACTTACAGAACCATGGTTTTAGCAAGGCTTATCACTGCGCAAACATTGGTAGCCATTAGCATGTTTATGCACTGCTTAGCAGGAATGAGCAGTGCTTAACAGAATGCAGCAGTGCCAAAATTTACAATAGTTTCATAAAATTAAGAGAAAATATTACATTCATATTCTACCTGTTATGGACTCGAACCCAGGATCTACTGCACATAAGACTGTAACTCTACCCATTTAGCTAGTTGGATGTTATAAAAACTACTATACCTTCACATATACTGCTAGCCTACCTGTTAGCATTGCTGAGCACCACACTGCAATGCAAAAACATGCTTAAACACACCTATAAATAAATAATTAATTGCATCCAGTTTATATTTTTAGATGTCTGGCAATTGTCAGCCATGTATGTATGAGATCTGCTCATCTCTGCTGCACTCTGTACCGTGCTGTGCAAACATAATTTAATTAAAAGAAAATAATTATGACAATTAATTACATCTGATTTCTATTTTTAGATGCCAAGTATCAGCTGACTATATATGAGCACAGCTTCGCATTGCTGTGCTCCATGCTACACCACACAAACAGGCAGTACAAAAAAAAAAACTAATTACAAAAAATTATACAGTTGGCACATTTCACAACATTACAGCTGTGGCAGAGAGCATTACAGGGATCCTCACACTCATCTGCAGCCATGGGTAGCTGCTATACCTCTACCTGCACTGATTCAATATCCATGTTCCTTGGTTCTACCTTGGCAACACACCATCATTAATATGCATGATATGCTGCCGAGGGGGAACCATGGCTGTGTGCATGGATACATTCTGTGTAGGCTCTGCACTGTGCCTACACAGATTTTATTAAATCTTGACGGGGTCTACATGGATGACTTTCTGCTTGTTGGATTATTCCACCTGGGTCATTTGCATAAGATTCACCTGCTTATTAGTTAATTTGCATCACAGGGAACTTTCTTTGTACCTGCTTGCATGCTGCTAAGTGGCACTTACTGAATCTAAAAATGTGTGCGCTCATGCATACACATTGTGGAGCAATGCGTACACAAAAACAAAATCATGTAGGCTTTACTGAACCCCCCCCCCTTTGTTTTAACATACATTTTCTGAAGGATTTGAAGTTTGAAACTCAAATGTATGTTGTTATTTAGTGACTTCAGTCCTCAGATCATCTCAGTGATTTGCCAGAAAACCAGAAATTTTATGAAGAACAGACCAAAAATATGAGCCAAAAATCTGGACAGTCTGCAAAACTCTGAACAGTTTAGAGGATACTATCATTTATAACTTAATGATTTATTTCATGTTTGGTGTCTGTGTACTGGAAAAGTGTGTTTGAAAACTACAGAACTGAAAGAGAAAACCCCTCCAAAAGAAAACATCCCTAGCCATTTCAATTAATCACAGTATACATAAGCACTACCCTTAGACATTTGTCCCAGTTACATAAACACTTCCCCAATCACTATCCCCAACTGTACACATAAGCACTTGCCATACAC
>NC_056727.1:15598429-15610929 GCF_019279795.1 Protopterus annectens | reverse complement strand
TGTCGGTGAGCACGTATATTTTCCCATCACCAATAAGGTGTTGGCCAGCAATATACGTCTCTTCCACCAAATAGCAGAATACCCTGAGGTAGTGGGTGCAATAGACTGCATGCACATATGCATTAAAGCACCACTTGGTGAGCGTGGTAGTGTCTACATCAACCGCAAGGGCTTCCCCTCCATCAACTGCCAGGTCATGTATGATGTCCAGGACATAATAATGAATGTGTGTGCTGGCTGCCCTGGAAGCTACCACGATTCCCACATCTGGCATCTGACGCAGCTGTACCAGACATTTGCCAATGGGGACATCCCACATGGTCACCTAGTGGGGGATGCTGGATACGCACTTGAGCCATAACTGATGATACATATCAGAAATGCACACACACCTGAACAAGAACTCCATAATGAGGCACACACACACACCCAAATCATAATAGACCGTGTGTTTGGGATGCTCAAGTCACAGTTTCGGTGCCTGGATACATCTGGTGGAGCCTTGAAGTGCTCACCAACTACACGTACCCAAACTGTCCTTGTATCTGCCATGCTACACAATACGATCCTGCGGAAACAGCTGCAGCAGGAACAGCATGGGGCAGAGCCACACAGCCGCACACCAGTGTCAAGGCCTGCACAGGCACAGAGAGACTCAGAGGAGGAACAACCTGAGCCTGCCCCAGTAGGCAAAAGGAGGCATGCCCAGTATGCCCTGGCCTTGGCAAAGAGGCAATGCATAGCACATGCACTGACACAGTAGAAACCCAGGGAATGACACCTCTCTCTGACTTGCACATACAGTAAAAGGGATGAAAAACATGACACTACCTGTGCTCAACCATGTATAGGGAGTGTACTATGTACATCCGACATAGGCAGCCCTGCAGCACCACCCTCGATACAGGGACACCCACAAGGTAAGTGACTCACACATGCCATTTGGGGGGGGGGGTTACATACCCAACAACAGTTACAGCCAGCAGGATAGGTGTAGAAAAACACAAACAAATGCTGTACTATGGCCTCTGAATGAGCCCCATGGGTAAACCCTCCCCCAGGCCTACACAGACAGACTACAGCAGGCCAGGCAGTTGGATATAAGTTGTGAAAGCTAGGAAGTCAAAAACTAATATGTAGGTAGTTAAAGCTAAGATCTAACGTACACTGGTATGCCTCTAGCCATCACAATAGGTAAGACTACAGATTGAAATGAAGTACCCGACATACCAGTATAGTCCTAGCAAATGTGTAAAAGTGTCAGGTGTGCCCCCCCCATCCTACGTACACTTATAGTAACAGTCAGGTGTGCCCCCCCCCCACTCCTATGTAAAAATGTAGAAACAGTCAGGTGCCCCCCCCCCCACTATGCAGAAATGTAGCAACAGTCAATTCCAAATGACTGATGTATACCCTGCCAACACAGCATGCTACCTGTTGGTGTACAACACAAAGGTCAGCAACGCAGTACAAACTACCTGGACTTGATCCACACATGCAATATAGATGGCCATACTGGGCATGCTCACACACACAGAGGAATGAAGGCAACGCCAGTCGACAACATACTGAAAGGTCATACTGGGCATGCTCACACACTGAAGGCCATGTCTGCAAACACCAGTGGACCAGAGATACCTGGCAGTCGCAGTTCTTAGTGCAGACACATGTCAGTATGCACCACTCCTGCCTTGCACAAAGTTGTTAGGTATACAGACATATATGTAAGGACAACACGCTATAATAAGCCAAAGGTAGACGGACATAGACATGTGGAAGAGGGTGACCGTGACAAGGAGCCATCTGGGCCTGTCCCACCCAGCACACAGCCAAAGGGCCCCAAACACATGAGGTACAGATGTCACTCACTGCAGATACTAGCCACCAGTATCTGTCAGCATGACAGACTGTGTGGTGCACGTGCCAGCTGTGCAACATGACTGTACAAGGAAGTAGTCACCTAGTAGCTGTATACACGTACCTGTGACATATGACCCCGTGTGTGCCTGCATGTGGCATGTCAACCCCTACATGAATGGGTTACAGCCCATGCACACACCGCCCTCCCCATAGCAGTATTATGACAAGCCTGCTGTGGTCATCCAATGTGAAATACACCTTTGGGAGAGCTGTAGCTTAGTATGGCGCATCCCATAACTGTGTACTGCTGTAGTGATGAACTAGTTAGGTAGTAGTTCTAACACCAAACTTGGCAACTGTGTGTTTGTGTGCATGTCTCTCTGTCTCTGACTGTGTAGAGAGAAATGCTTTCTAGGCTACTCACACTCCGTACAATTCATATACTCAACTTTAGCAAGACTGCTGATGTCACTCACCTAGAAATACACCTTTGGGAAAATCATAGCCCAGTAATCTCCACCATGCATCCTGTAACTGTGTACTGTTGTAGTGTGATAAAGTAGTGAGGTATGTGTTCTAACCCCAGACCTGGCAAGTAAGTGTGTGTGTGTGTGTGTGTGTGTGTGTGTGTGTGTGTGTGTGTGTGTGTGTGTGTGTGTGTGTGTGTGTGTGTGTCTGAATCTGAGTGTGTGTGTGTCTGACTGAGTAAAGAGAAATGTTTTTTAGGTTACTCCCCCAGACAAATATTACATTAGGGAGGCATTTGTTTTACATGAGAGATCAGAAACCAGGAGAAACTTTTACAGCTTACATAACTGATCTGAGAAACAAGGCTAAAACATATCGGTTTGGTGACTTAAAAGATGAGTTAATAAAGGGCAGGCTCGTGTGGTATTAATAGTGCTGTTGTGGAAAGATCTTGTTGCGTGATAGTGATTAAATGTTGAGTAAAGCTATAGAGATTTGCCAAATCCATGAAGTGACAGAAAAACACACAAGTATGCTGGCAAGTGACCAGGGCATGGCTTTAGCAAGCTCCAGAGCAAATGTAGACAGCTTGCAACATGTGGCAAAAAGAAAAAGGCCTACTAAGCACATGGCAGCCACAATCCATGCTGATTCATTAAGGAAATCATGTAGTTTTCCAGCAAGTTCTGAGACCTGTTCAGTTAAAGGCGCTTACTCAGTACAGTACAGTACAAGCATCAATGAGCAAAACCCAAGTCCAGCTTTATTGTTAACTGTCGCAATTGTGGTGCAAATTATGAGTCTAAAAGAGAAAAATGCTTAGCATTTGGTCAGCAATGTCACAAGTGTAAAAAAATGGAACAATTTCCAAAAAGTTTGCAAATCAGGTAAACCTCGTGCAGTTGTAAAGCAAGGTCCCACAAAGAAAGCACGTTGATCAAGCAGAGATGCAGAAGTCAGCTTTCTATATGGATAGTGTATCACTAATTGGTGAAAGAGTTGATGCAGTGACTTTATTGACAAAATGCAAATTGTTCTTCACACTCTACTTAAATTACACACTGGTTTAAAATGTAATGTTATATCAGCAGACAAATTTGCTAGAGTGAGAACTAATGAGCCAACTCGGTGTGGCTAGAAATGCTGAATGTGTTGCTTATGGAGTTGAAGAGATTCAAACCGAAAGCTTGGAGATGCTTTCATGTTATTTGGCCAAGAACTGTTACAACTTGTTATTCTATGTAGTCAGAAGGTTCTCTGGTTTGATCCTTGGCTGGGGCGCCTTCTGTGCAGAGTCTGCATGTCCTCCCTGTGGTCGTGTGGGATTCCTCCGGGTGCTCTGGTTTCCTCCCACATCCCAAAGACATGCTGTAGGTGGATTGGACACTCTAAATTGGCCCTAGGTGTGAGTGTGTGCCTTCTGTGGAAGATTGGGTGCTGGGCTGGCAACTCGGCACCATAAAATTCCACTGCCAATCATGAGCGGACAGGTAATCGGCTGTGATGACTCCTAACCGGGAAAAGCCGAAAGAAGAAGAAGACACTCTGTACAATTCATATACTCAACTTTGGCAAGGCTGCTGATGTCACTCATCTAGAAATACACCTCTGGGAAACCCATACCCCAGTAATCTCTGTGGCGTGTCCTGTAACTGATTGCTCCTACAGTGTGATAAAGTAGTTAGTAGGTATTCTACCCCCAAACCTGCCAACTGTGTGTGTGTGTGTGTGTGTTTGTGTATGAATCATTGTGTGTCTGTGTAAAGAGCAATGTTTTTTAGGCTACTCACACTGTACAATTCATATACTCAACTTTGGCAAGGCTGCTGATGTCACTCACCTAGAAATACACCTCTGGGAAAGTCCTAGCCCAGTGATCTCCATAGCACATCCTATAACTATGTACTGCTGCAGTGCGATAAAGTAGTTAGGTAGATGTTCTAACCCCAACCATGGCAACTGTGTTTGTGTGTGTGTCGGATTGAGTAAAGAGCAATGCTTTTTAGGCTACTCACACTCCGTACAATTCATATACTCAACTTTGGCAAGGCTGCTAATGTCACTCACCTAGAAATACAACTCTGGGAAATAATAGCCCAGTAATCTCTGTAGTGTGTCCTGTAACTGCATAGTGCTGTAGTGTGTTAAATAGGTGTTCTAATCCCCAACTTGGCAACTGTGTGTGAATCTTTGTGTCTCTGACTGAGTAACAAATAATGCTTTTTAGGTTACTCACACTCCTTAGAATTCAATAATTCTCAACTTTGGCAAGGCTGCTGCTGTCACTCACCTAGAAATACACCTCTGGGAAAGTCATAGCCCAGTAATCTCTATATTGCATCCTGTAACTGCATACTGTTGTAGTGTGATTTAGAACTGTGGTAGGGCTCCATCTCCACCCATGGCAGTTCTGGATGTTTTGTGTGTGTTTCAATGTCTGTGTATAGAGCAATGCATTATAGGCTACTCACTCGCAATACATTTCAAATGCCCTACTTTGGCAATCCTGCTGATATCATTCATTGTGAAATACAAATTTGGGGAGAAAACTTTTTTGAAATCCCTGTGGTATAACCTATAACTGCTCTATGCTGTAGTGTGATGTAGGCCTTGGTAGTGGTTCTATACCCACACATGGCAGTTGTGGATGTTCTATGTGTGTCTCACTGTCTGTGTAGGGGAGCAATGCATTTTAGGCTAGTCACTCGCAGTACAGTTGAAATGCCCTACTTTGGTAATCCTGCTGATGTCATTCAGTGTGAAATAGATCTTTGGGGAAGGCTTTTTCTAGGAATCCATGTGGTACGCCCTATAACAGCTCTATGGTGTAGTGTAATATAGACCTTGGTCAGGAGTTCTATACCAGCACGTTCCAATTGTGGATATTTTGTGTGTGTCTCACTGTCTGTGTAGGGAGCAATGCATTTTAGGCTAGTCACTCGCAGTACAGTTGAAATGCCATACTTTGATAATCCTGCTAATGTCATTCAGTGTGAAATACACCTTTGGGGAAAGACATTTCTAGTAATCCTTGTGGTGCATCCTATAACAGCTCTATGCTGTAGTGTGTTTTAGACCTCAAGTAGGGGTTCTATATCCCCACAAGTCAGTTGTGGATGTTCTGTGTGTGTCCCACTGTCTGTGTAGGAAGTAATGCATTTTAGGCTAGTCCCTCGCAGTACAGTTGAAATGCCCTACTTTGGTAATCCTGCTGATGTAATTCAGTGTGAAATACACCTTTGGGGAAACAAAAGTATTCAAGTACTGTCTGTGGTGCGTACTATAACTGTGTAGTGCTATAGTGTATTAAACTAGTCAAGTAGGGGTTCTACTCCCAAACATGATAGGTGTATGTTTGTAACTCTTATCCTGTGTAGAGGTGAGTGTGGACAACGTGGAGGGTGTTTTGCTTATTTCTTTTATGGTGGCCCTACTATATATCACAATGTCAACCATACAGGGATAACTGATGTAAAGTAGCTGAGAGGCTGGGGTGCAAAGCCATACCAATACATGTGACATCAAGGCCAACCAATCACAGTTAGCAACCCCACTATTACCCAGGGCACACACTCAAACCATGTGTCATACTCACACACATGCCTAGGAAACAGCCAATATGTTGGTATTACACTGCATGTTGGCCATTGATAGTAACTATGCAGTGAAAGTAGTGGGCTAGAGAGGGCATGTCACCCTGCCCATCTGTCCAATATGCACGTACATGCAGACAGTGCAACTCTACCATTTTCCCCAATGGACACCTGCACCACCTGTGGTGCCTTCACATATGACTCACAATGGACATACCATGCCTGACAACATGCCCTGTATGAACAGATGACACTGACATCAGGGAATGCTGTTAGCATGCTATCAATGTAGGTGCAGGGTAAACCTGCTGGCCATTAGCAAGAATGGCACAGCCGATAATAATCTGTGTTCACAACATGGGCCAGACACCTCAGGTACAGTTCCACATGTCACTGTACATGCATGTGGGAGGAGTGCACATCCTAGACACCATCCATGTCATGGACTAGGGTACACATACTTGGCAAGTGATATACAGCATTGGCCACACACAATAGTCACCCAGGTGACTGGATGGGGGATGCAATACCCACCTGTGTGGGCAAATGCAGAAACTACAGGACTGAGCCACAATACAGACCATTGTCATGTGGCCTGATGCAAAGGGATACCTATTGCCTACCCTTGTACAGCCTGCTGGCACAGTTGACCACCACACACCCTTGCATACATGTACCCATGCATGTCAGAACTGGCACCCTGTGTGTTCGTGTGTGTGTGTGTGTGTGTGTGTGTGTGTTGTATGGTGCGTATGTCTGCATCCACACTCACTACAACCCCCCAGGGCATACAGAAGCATGCTGTCTGATGTCTGACACCTCCTCATACTCTTTGCCCATACGGCCTCCATATGACCCATGTGGTGTATGTGATACCTGCACATTGATGTGTTGTGCAATCCCACTAGTGATGAGTTGCACTTCTGGCCCTGCCAAGTGTGTCAATGTGTGTGTGTTCCTGAGTGAGTGTGCCTGCATTGACGCTGGCACCTGTTCATGCAGACAGGCACGCGTATGTCACCTACTGTATATCTAGTGTATCCCTGTTGCAGATGTCACTTACCATCACATATATGTTCTGAGTGCTTGCCATCAGGTAATCCATGTGGTGCATCCAATAACTGCATTGAAATGTGATAGCACTACATAGTTGTTGGGTGTTTGATACCCTGTGCTGGTAGGTGTATGACACAAACATGCTTCAGTTTTACTCTCCCACCCCTCTCTGACATGTATTTGCCTCTGACTGCATCCCACACTCCCTCTCTTGTAGATGTGGAGACCCATACCTGCTTTGCTTAGGCAGCAGCATGTGTATTTTAAGTGATGCTCATGATCAGCTGATGGCCTCTGCACAAATTGCAGTCATCCCCTAGCTGATTGCATGTGGAACAGCTGTGGTAACATTCCCACAGCCAATTGCATGGAAACACACTCCAATACCTAGGAACATCATGGTGGTGTTGGCAATTTTCAGTCACTGTGAGCAGGAACTAGATCTATTGTTTGGCAAACAGCATCTCAGATGGATTGATGATTTACATCTAACAACATACACTGTGGAAAGAGGGCAACAAACAGGAGGGGGATGTGCCTGACCTGACTACAGACTGTAAGTGCTGCTATACTGCATTTTGGAGTAATGTTGATTTAACAGTGTTTGTCTGGATATGCCTGTCGTACATGTCGCAATACCTACCATGTCAGTTCCATGTATATGAGGAATCCCCATCTGCAGGGTCATCTGCAGACTGGGCAGTGTTGTGCCTTTTGTTTCATGTGTTAGCCACAGTGCATCTATCTGTGGAATGCAGAATGTAGTGTGAGGATTGCAGTCTGTATATGGTGAAGGCCATGACAGTTACTGACTTTGCATCCCTCATAGGACCTATGCTGCAACATTGTTAATTACAGCTATGATGCATCATGGCTGCACAGCTACACCTTCCAAGATATTAAACTTCCACTTTACTGCTGACAACATGCATTCCATTGCTACACTTTTGTATAGTCAGCCTGTGCATCAGCACCATGTTAGCCTGTCCCTGCATCGATGGTATGGATGTCAAGGAGTGGCACATGTATCATCATATGCACAGGGTGTGTTGTTGGTTTGCCAGAGGCCTCTGCTGAGCCATACACTTGACATGTGTGTGTGTGTGTGTGTGTGTGTGTGTGTGTGTGTGTGTGTGTGTGTGTGTGTGTGTGAGTGTGAGTGTGTGTGTCAGGGGGCTGAGTACTGTTACGGGCCAATGGTGATGCCATGTGAGCAGGTATGTGGTTGCCCTAGGTTTGTTATTTATGTGTGTATGTCTGCATGCACACAGTTCCACCATGTGGCTGCCCTATATGGGGATTTGTGAGACAGCTGTAGACTGTACTTGGCAGGATTTGCAGTTCACCATCTCTGGCCATGGACACGGGACCTGTGCCTAGCAGGGGTGCTACAGGCAGTATCACATACAAAGCCAGATTGAGTACTGTCCCCCAAGGTTGACAGACATCCACTGGATCCAGGTCCCTGTTGGGACTGGCCAGGGCCACATGCATGTGGTCTGCTATGATGGTCTGTGGACAGCACCCCCCCCACAGTGCTGGGGCTTGTACTGCCACTATGGTAGCAGCTGTGACTGGTGGGGTGTCCACGGTGACCTCCAGCTGCTGGTGTTGCTCGCATACATCCACGTGGCCATCACAACCATCCTGCCCTGTCCTGACGCATGGACATGACATTGTGGATGAGATCAAATGTCTCACCCTACTGTTTATCCATGACCTTGGTGTAATTATGGATGGCATCTGCTAGGTCACGGATGCTGTCAGTTACAGAGGTGTGATAAGCTCTCTGCACCCTTAGACCCTGCCTGGTGTACCATTCCATTCATGCCTGTGCCTCCATGACAGCCTGGAACATGCGTGTGGTTGATATAGATTTGGCACATCTGCCAGGGGCATGATGACCAGCAGTGCTCCAACGAGCACCCCTGAACATCTGCCTATGTGATACCCTACCAGACATCTGGCTATGGCTGCTGTGTCCTGACACGTGCTATAGATATCACACTGTTCTGGCCCATGCCAGCCATAGACTGTCCCTCAGCTAAGGCCAACGGTGATGATGTATGTAGAGGCAATGTGACTTTGGGCGTGGATGGGGTGGATATGTGTGGGATGTCAATTGATGACCCAGCGGCAGCCCCTGACTACCCTGCCTGTGCCTCAACACACCTATCCTCATGGTCACTGTCTGTATCAGTGACATCAGATTCCCTGCCGGAGGGACACAGCCCCACCTAGCCACCTGTGAGGGGAAAACAGGGAACAGACTGTAAGACCTGTACATCACCGCTAAACAGTACATCCACACATCCACACACACACACACACACACACACACACACACACACGTGTGTGTGTGTGCAGACATGGCCACACACAGACATACACACATGCAGTCG
This sequence comes from Protopterus annectens, assembly GCF_019279795.1. Classification (NCBI taxonomy): domain Eukaryota; kingdom Metazoa; phylum Chordata; order Ceratodontiformes; family Protopteridae; genus Protopterus; species Protopterus annectens. The sequence continues at coordinate 15,601,550 of NC_056727.1, read as the reverse complement.
ACATGCATAGCAACCCATACACTCCACCAGACAGCACCTACAGACAGCTCCAGCACCCCCATAACACACACAATAACAGGTGATGGTGCAGTACAGTATCACACACAAACCTGTAATTACACACATGTCAGCATGCAGGACATGTGGTGCTCAACAACATGCAGTGCAACTGTAGTCAATCCCCGTTACCATCATTATACATGACTGTGATGCATGGCTTATGTTAGTATGTGATGGCCCTCCCCCTGGAATACACTGCACCCATGTCCACATCTCTTCAGCACCCTGGCATGTACTGTGCACCATACCTCACAGGTGTATACACCATTGCAGGATGTGTATCTGTGTGTCAGTTGTGTTTCAACTGCTACTCACAGCCTCTGTGTGTTTCTAGATTACATGTGGACAAATGTTTAGTGAATGTTTGATGTGTATTCACAGATGTCATCATCAGTGGTACATGTATGAGTGACAGACTACCATTAGACTGACCACAGACACAATGTACTGTACCTATGGTGAGTGTAGAGACCATTATTGAGCATTATTGAGCCCTGGCTGATGTTGCCTGTGGTACACATAGGTTCATAGGTGAGTACTGGTCTATTGGTCCTGGGGCATACATAAGCCTAGACACAGGGGTTCCCAGCCATGTACCACCAACTAATGTTATTCCCCTTTGCCCCTGTCAGACTGTGGCACATACGTACTACCCAGAGTGAATTCCCCATTTCCCATCCAGTTGTCAAGTGTTTTTGTAAAAAGGGCCAATGAGTAGCATTGCCTGACATGAATGGGTAGTCCATTCCAGAGTGTGGGAATTCCTCAGGACAGGGCTCTATCCCTCCAGTATGTTCTGTGTAATGTGTTGATGAGGTTTAGGACCCTGGAGCCTGTGTTTGCAGAGGGAGTGGGATGTCTTTATGTGTAGCATGTTCAACTGCTCTGTGTATGACATAGCTATGTATGTTAGGCAGATGTCAGCTGTGCCTGGGCATTGTGCAGTGGTGTGCAGCCACAGTTGTCTGAGATGGTCTGTGTATTGCATGTGTGTTGAGGCTGGTAATCCCATTACTGAGGTGTGTGCTCAGTCAGTGAACATGTCCAGCATGCATTATGGGTAGGTGTGTTAGATTTGTACATGGCCTACACCTTAGCTATGACATGCACATTGAATTGCCAAGCATAACCTTAAACCATACTCACCGGCATCCAGCCACTGCTTTGCTGGTATCTCAGAGGTAACTACATTGAGATGAGATAGAGTTGATGTCAGTGGCCACAGCTGTTGCGTTGCTACAGGGTGGCTGCAATATTACAGTAAAACAACTCGGAAGTCCACAGTACTACAGATTATGCATTACTGCTTATTGGTACTACAGAGGAACAGACTCCACATCTCACATATGCATGATCTACCTGTACAGATGCATACACAATAGTGGTCTACTGATATGCCCCGGAACCCTACCTGCATGCTCCATGTCTGGTGTGTGTGTAGCACCCACCTCCATGACTGTATATGTCTGTAGCTCTTATGGGCAGGCAGGTGCTACCATGCTCATGAGCAGCTCCTCCCCTCTGGTGAGGGGGGGTGGATGTTATGCCCCCCCCCCCTGTTGCAAGGTGGTCACCCCACATGGCAGTGGCACGGTGATGTACATGGCGGAGCAGGTCACTACAATGATGGCAGACATTCTCATACATAAGCCTGTGTATCCCCACCTCATTCACCCTGTGGACCACATCGTTCCACATGGCTGTTCGCTCATTCTGGTCCTGGCTTGTCTGTGAGAACAGCAGCTGGTAGTTCTGGATGATGCTGGAGAGTATTATGTCATCCTCAGTGACACTGTAGGTGAGATTCTTCTGGTCTGTGAATCAATGGAAAAGCATGCACGGAAGCAACTGCACGGCTCAGTAGGTAATCCAACAAAACAAAAAGAAGGAGCCAGCAGAACATGACCCAATATAAAACTTTTATTGGTAAAATACCATATCAAAATTAAGCAGAGAGTATTGCACAAACCAGTTTCGGCTGGTAAACTAGACACAGCCTTCCTCAGTGTGAGGAAGGCTGTGTCTAGTTTACCAGCCAAAACTGGTTTGTGCAATACTCTCTGCTTAATTTTGATATGGTATTTTACCAATAAAAGTTTTATATTGGGTCATGTTCTTCTGGCTCCTTCTTTTTGTTTTATTCTTCTGGTCTGCCATACTCCCTGAAAGACATAAAGATGGAAATATGTCTGAGCAACTCATATGGCACGTTTACCCTAATACAATACACATATCAGTCTCCCAACACCATATCAGCTCCAACTTCATGTTCACACAACACAAGTGGTATGTCTCTGGTATATGTACCATTGGGACATATATTGTATTGTACAACACTTTCTGGTATGTGTTTATAGACATGCTTCCTGTGTGGACACTAGAGGTGCTGGGCTGTTGCAGAGTATTTCACCTGCATGCCATTGTCACTGCCACAATGTTTCCACATATGCATGTGGTATGCTTGCTATGTTATTGATACACATCTGCCATTCTGTGTTATTGGGGATATCTATGCATGCTGTTGGACATGTTCTGGCATTATGGGGACTATTACAACCCACATATGTTACATGGCAGTTACACACCAGTAAGTGTAGGGGTTATTTGCCAGCAGGAAACCCACTCCCACATATGTCTGTCACCTAGTTAGGTCCAGGGTCTTATGCATAGGCAGCTCCACATAGACATGGGGTATGTGCTACATCACCAGGAGGCATGCAGTACACAGGCACAAGGTTCAACATGCATGTTCCTCCTGCTCAGCCCACAACCCAGGCACCTTTATGATCATGTAGATGCTGCTGTAACTGTCCATGAGTGAGCACCATGTTCCCTTTGTTCCCATATGAGGGCTCAATGGCCTCCACATTCCAAATGTAACTACCCATCAACAGTGTTTAACCACCACGTGTCATATACAAGCCCTGTATGCTGTCTTTTGTCACCCAACCAGACCTACATACCAATATGTGCCTAATACCCTTCACCAACATATATATCCCACCTTCTCAAACAATTGCAATTTGTCCCCAACATGGGTTACACATCACACTCCACACTC
>NC_056727.1:15568429-15593429 GCF_019279795.1 Protopterus annectens | reverse complement strand
CTTTTGGTGGGGATGGGGGGGAGAAGTTTGTGCTGAACCTGTCAGCTAGGATGTTGACAATGTCTGTGGGTTTGGTGTATTTTTTGTCATTTTGGACTAATTCTGAGCATATCTGGGAATTCCCACCCATGTTCCTAACATAACTAAAGAAAGCCTTGTGATTATCCTTAGTGTCCTGGGCAATTTTTCTCTCGAAGCTGGCCTTAGACAATTTTATGAGTGCCCGTAATTTTTTGATAATACTGATCAGAGATGCCTTCCCTTTTTGAGATTTTGCTCTATCATGTAGTAGCTTTCTCCTTCTATTGTATAGTTTGTTTATGGCTGGGGTCCAGCAGACAGGACGTCTGCCTTTGGAGTACTGTTGACTGATTGTGCTAGATGATATGTTTGTGAAAACATCAGGTTATGTATATCTGCCATGGTTTTGCAGTAAATTACTTTGTGTATGGAGTGCAGGGTCCTGGGTTTGAGCCTTGGAGAGGCAGTTTATTTTGTTGCTGGGCAGAACAAGGGACATTGGATACAGAGTGATTAAGGCACTTTTAAGCAGTTGTAAGTGGGTTTGTGTGAGTTTATGTGCCGGTAAACACTGCCAACCTCTGCTTATGTTTTCTTGCAGTCAGTTAGTTTTGGAATTTCTCAACCTGTGTAGGCATAGTTTACCCCTGCGCAAACCCGAGCAAACCTGATTACTGCTGCATAAAAGTGCTTACTGCCACTTACCCCCATGCTAATTTCTTTAAAAGAAAAGGGGGTTGAAAGGAAAGTGGTGAAAAACAGGGCACAAACAGAGAAAGACAGTAGGGAAAATAGCTAGGCATGTGCAGGAAGTGTATAGGAAAGGTCCATAGCTGCTCATTTCTTCTACAGCAACAGCTGTTCATATACACTAAATTTGCCGGTACACTTGGACCCTCAAACCCCTGGGAGAGGGGTGAGGACAACATATATTCATTGTGATGCCAATTAGACCAGATTACATGTGTCCAGTGGACACATGTGCAAAATGGACAGCTATGTATGGGGCGAGATTTTTTTGTGTGAACAGGTTGCCCTTTTTATTTTCAGGTGAGAGTGGGATGTTGGGGAGGGGTAGTAGGTATATTTGGGGAGGTAGATTGGGTAGGTTAACAGACAAGATACACAAGATGCATACAGGAACAGTATATGACACATGTAGGGGGTAAACACCGTGGACGGGGAGGGGTGTTTGGAAGTCTCAAGCCCATGAGCCCCCACCTAGAAACAGTGGGACTGAGGTCCTCACCCATGGGCAGTCACCACTGCACCTTCATGGCCCCAAAAATGGCTGTGCTAGGGGCTGTGTAGGAGGGGCAGGCTCACCCTCTAATGGTGTCACTCGACCGTCTCCAGATCGAGCTCCCTATGCACCATGGCCCAGACCTGTTGATGGGTGACAGGTTCCCCTCTGCGCCCCCTCCAAGGGAAGGGTGAGCCCCATCCCCTGCAGCGGTTACACCTGAAGGTGGTGCAGGGCCCACAGAGGAGGAGGTCCCAGGCTGGGCCCCAGATGTGCTGGAGCCCAGTGCCATAGCCAGCTGAGGTTGGACAGGTGGGTTTACTGGGATCGGCTTTCCCATATGAGCTGTGTTGTCGCAGGTTTACGACAAATATAGCATTCAGGATTAGTTATAACAGCATGCATAGGTATTCCCATTAACCCAAAACACCAGATTTAACAGTTGCAGAGCAAGCAGAACACATGCATATATGGAGCAACAGTGGCCATTACAGGAGCATGCAGGTTTCATTGATGGCAACAGGCCACCAATATGGGTGTATTTTAACATGGCACATGCATAGAAACAAATGTGAATATTTATAAACCATTAGGGCATATGTCTCAGCAAAAGTTTGGAGTGTACACATCCCATTTGAGTAGTGTCATTGGGTTATTTTGCACATATGGTAGGGGTGAGAGAGAGAGTTCAATTAACAACTAACATATCCTTGTAGTTTTCACAACATTCTTAGTCACTGCAGTGATCTTTCCCTTACATGCATTATTACACTCCCCAATGGCCTTATATTTTACACTGGTATGTTTATAGATTATTATATACGTGACCTGTGTCTTACATACAGGCGTGACAGGCTGCAGGTGTTAATGCAACATATGTTGAGAATTGTTGTCATACATTTTGGGTGAGGTGCTAGAATGACAGGTTTGTTTTCATATACATTCTCTGACTATGTACCCATTTGACTATCAGTTATGCCATTGAGAGATGCCTAAATTTCTTGGATCATCACATTGACTTTTGAGGGGAACAGGCTGCCAGGCTGGTGATATGGACCATTTATCTTGACATACTGGACAGATTGGAACAGTTTTGGGGTATGAATATGCATACAACTTTTAATTTGAACATTCTAGCAAATTCTGTACAGTTGTTGGGTGTAATTATGCATACAGCTTTCTATCTGAACATTGTAACAAAATCTGTACAGTTGTGGGGTATGATTATGTATACAATTTAGTAGCACTTCCAGGATTCAAACCTCTGCTGTGTGTGACAAAAAATTATAGCTGACATCACAGTACACTGTGCTATCAGGGAATTGATGTAAAACTTTTGACTGTTTTCTATCTAAATCTCCCTAACTTGTACGATAAGAGTGACCTCTTAGCACTTCCAACATTGTTATGCAGGACTTCATACCCATTTTATCTGCATACCATGGTGTGGGTGACACTGCTTAAGATACAGTAGTACTATTTATACTATGGAACAGATTGCCAACATATGAGAGAAGAGTAAACAGAAGCACTCCAGGGATTATACCTTTATTCACAGACTATTACACATTTATTTCTACTGGTACAACTCTTTCTAAGGCTCTTATATTTATTTGTTATGACAGTACATGCAGATTGATTATGAATCTGCCTCACAATGCAGCCTTTGCAGCCTAAAATCATTGTCTTGCTGGTTCGCAGCCTACTCATCTGCAGCTGTCAGAGATATGCAGTGATATTTAGCCATACCTATCCATAGTATACACAAGCTAGGCAATTATTTGCTACTTAGTAGAATGAGTACTTACTCAGTACTAGGGCATTGGGCATCTGTAGAATGAGTACTTACTCAGTACTAGGGCATTGGGCATCTGCCGAGACTCCTGGATCCACTGTTCCAGTACATCCCCCCTCCACCGCTTCAGGTCAGCATGGTGGTGTCTGACCTGCTCACCAGTCCGGGGGATACCTGTGGCACTGGTGAGGTCACGGGCGAGACTGTCCTAGGCCTCCATTTTATACTGTGAGCCCTGGTAATGGCCCTGCAGTAGTCTCTGCTTATGGTGTTTTACCAGGAGCCATACCATGATTTTTGAGTCCTGGATGCCCCAGCGCTGCTCTTTAAATTGAGTGCCTTCACCCACACCAGCCTTTCTGCCTGCAGTAGGAAGCTACAACCAGTTATGAGAAGTATTCCTGCCTGTGGGGTTTAAATACGGCCAATTTCACTCACTTTCCTGTGATTGGCCAGTTTTGAAAAGGCTAAGCTATGAGCACACCTGGTTACATAAGGTTGGAACTGCTTAAAGAGGTACACCACTAGACAGATTGAATTGGCTCTCCTACACATTGCTTACACTTACTAACTTGAGCTGTACTGCGGTTAGCATTGCTTAATAGTTAATTAGCACTATATTTGCCATTTGGCAATGATTTATTCTTCATTACAGGTTATATATGTGTCTGGTATCCATGATTCATGTGTACATACACTGTATGGGGACCTGGGGACTTCTACACTTTATTACAATTACACCTCAAACATATGCTTATTGCAGTACTCCAGTTCACATATTTATGTTATGTGGCAGGTTATACCACTTCACACTGTACATAGATCCAGTTCACATGTTTGGTTTGATTTTCCTGTGGTGAGGATTAGTTTGCTGATACCTCATTCATGTCGATTATGATAATGGCTTAGTGGTTAACTGCTGTGACTATATTGTACAGAGTTCTGGGTTCTGGCCTTGCAGTGGCAGTTTATTCTGTTTCTGGGAAGAACATGGGCCATTGGATCTAGAGTGATTAAGGCACTTTAAAGCAGTTATAAGTGGGTTCTCTTTCTAAGGCTCTTATATGTAACCTCTGGTTACAGTTTCTCACTCAGTTAGCTTCTACTTTGCTTAATGTGTGTAGGCAATGCTTAACCCCACGCAAACACACTTAAACATGCTTACTACTGCTTATTTGTGCTTAAACCTGCTTACTAGTGCCTTATTCATTATGACACTGACACTTCACATGTGCATTTCATGTGGTACACCAGTTCACTTTTAAATGTTATTATGTAGGTTACATGGCAAAAAGATGTAAAAATATGTTCATATACAGATTTCACATGGAAAATAATATATGCTGCAGTGGGACTTGAACTGGGAATGTCTGTTCGCTAGGCGGATGCTCTAAACACTACACTATTGCTGTGCTGTTTCCATTGCATACATATTCCTTGTTATCCTCTTCAGTCTTTTCAGCTGCTTTAACCGTAGCTAAGCAATGGGCAAATCTGCACACCTATGGTTAGCTGTACTCAGGATTTAAAAAAAAAAGGGTTTATTCATTTTGTTTCAATGTACAGTTGCTGTTGAACACATGGGGACTGTTAGTGGGGCTATGCAGACACCTATGAGCAATCTCACACATTTATTTACACTTTCTTCTGTTCTACATTGCAAGGGCATGTTTATTCTGAGAGCTTTGATCTCAGACACGCCCCCTACACTTGTCCACGCTCATTGTAGGATTTGGAGCTCAGACAGCGTGCCTTCATTAATATGCATGGTGCGCTGCCATCCTGCTCTTAAACTGCTGCTTCCATGCAGGACTAGATTAGTTCTGCATGGAAGATAAGTAAATCCGGGGGTACATCTTGAAATATTCCATGTGGTGTATCCAAAGGGATTCTGTCCCCCCGCAAACATGTTTTTCTGGACATTTTTTTTTTATTTCTACAATTAACAATTTGTAGTACAAAATCAACAAAATGTTATTCAAAGTTTTTCTCTCTCTCTCTTGCTGTCTCTCTCTCTCTCTCTATATATATATATATATATATACATATCTACTTCAGTAGATCGAACTATTACAAGTTCAAAAAAACAGGAACAATAGCAGGACAGCAGCACCAGGAGCAATGAAAAATTCAAACTTTAATAAAGTAAAGCGCTTTTCGTTTGAATAAAATAGACAAACTTCATTAGACAAATAGTATCAATGATACAAACCTTAAAGACTTAAAACAATTAAGCACTCAATTAAGCAATATAAATAAGTAACGTCCGTTTAAAGAAAAAAGGGCATTTAAAGAGAACCAACCTAACATCACCTATAGTACAAAATATAGTTCATGATATAACCATTTCCTATACAGATACCTATAGCACAAAATAAATACATAAACAGGTGCTCAAAATTCTGAACACTAGGGGGCGTGGCCAAGGATGAACACAGGATAGCAGCAGATTTCTTCAGCTCCACCAATTTCATTACATTGACAGGAATTAATTACTTAAAAAATTAATTTTTGAAGTAATTTTCTTTCTAAATATGTTTGTTTTATATAGTTCTTGAACTATATCTAAAAAAGAAAGGAAATCTTAATAATATTCCTGTCAGAAATTACTTTGGAAATTTTCCTGTCAGTTTATCAGTCTGAAATGAGTTCCAGTAAGACAAATTCTCAAGACTCCAGCATCAAGAAAGGACTTCAGTCTCTGATAATTATAGTCCAGCAACTTACTGCTAAGATGGATAAAATGGATACTAAAATAGACACTTTCATAGAAAAAACTACAAAACAAATAGACTTGTTACATATGGACCTGCAACAACAGAAGATCCAGATGACAGGCATAGAAGAAGCTGTGAATGACATGGAAAATAGAATACAAGAAGAGGAAATCAACATTGAGTTTCTGCTGAAACAAAATACACATTTACAAACAAAGCTGGATGACCTGGAAAATAGATCTAGGCGCAATAACATTAGGATTTTTGGACTGCCAGAAAATATTGAAGGTAACAATATTACTTTTTTAACAACATGGCTCCCTAAAACTTTAGATTTACCAGAAGCATTCTCTTTTGGTATCGAAAGAGCACATAGATCTATAGCTAATACTAACTCTAACAAAAACTATCCTAGATCAGTTATAGTTAGATTTCTATCATCTTTTGATAAAGAGATGGTTCTTAAATCTGTTTGGGCTAAAGCTCCTGTTAAGATTAATGAAACAACTGTGCGTTTTGACAATGACTATTCTTCCATGGTATTAGCTAAAAGAAAAGTTTTTCTGCCACTAATAAGGGAGCTTAAAAAAGCACAGTGTAAAACATACCTTCTGTTTCCTGCCAAGCTTAAAATCTTCCTTCCTGATGGTCCTAAAATTTTCGATGACTTAGACTCTGCTTTACTGTTTATCAAAAAAAATAAGATTTTGGAAAAAATAGAAGAAATGGAATGGGCTAGTCCTTCGTTAAAGAGACTGGCAACTGAAACTTCGTGGAAGACTTCAGAGAAGAAGAAGAGACTAAAAAACAAATGATTTGTACTATGTTTTTTTTTTCTCTCTCTTCATTTTATTTTATTATTAATCTTTTTAAATATAGTTCCTGCATTTCCAAGAAGCAACAAATAGTTTGAAAAAGATTTAATCAAAGTTATTCTCTGTGTGCAAAGAAATGTTTTGTTTCATAACTAGTCAAAATATCTGGAGATTTAATGGCAAGCTGTGATTTAACTTGTTTCTCTTTCTGAAGAGGAAAAATAAGGTCAGTAATTTGATACATTTTTTTTTCCTTTAAAAGTTTATATGTTCTTCAAATGCTATTCCTAATTATACTTTCTTGATTACACTGCTTATGCTTGTTTGTAAATAATTTGTCATGCTTTAACTAATAATAATTAGAACTAAATAATAGTAAATAAGGTTTTATTTTTAACTCTATTAATATAAACAGTAAGTAACATTCTATTGTATATACTTCTTATAGCTTTCTCTTACATTTTTTTTTATTTCTGCCTTACACCCTTTTACTTTCTACTCTCTTTTCTTTTCTTTATTAATATATAGAAATGCTTTTGATCATATAGACACAGTAAATAATAAGATTTGCATAGGAGTTGAGTTGGGACAAAAATGTTGAATTTTGTTACTTATTAATATTTTTGGGCTTGATTTCACTTACATAGAGTCTGTAATAACCTGTAGAATGCATTGTGAAGGTTTTGTTATGTTTAGATGCATTTACACTGCTAAATGAATGTTTGTCACTAGTTTTTAATAAGTTTCCCACCAAAATGTTAAGAGAGACAATCTGGGATGTGGGCTGTCTCATGCACAGTGTCCATGAGCTACTTCAAAAGCTTCAACTCTCAGAATTCTCACAGAGAAGCTGAAAGCAGCTAGTCTCACCTTTGACCTAGATATCACACTGACACATCACAGATACAGGAATGACACTACCTAATTATACTTTCTTGATTACACTGCTTATGCTTGTTTGTAAATAATCTGTCATGCTTTAACTAATAATAATTAGAACTAAATAATAGTAAATAATATGTTTTATTATTAACTCTATTAATATAAACAGTAAGTAATATTCTATTGTATATACTTCTTATAGCTTTCTCTTACATTTTTTTTATTTCTGCCTTACACCCTTTTACTTTCTACTCTCTTTTTCTTTTCTTTATTAATATATAGAAATACTTTTGATCATATAGACACAGTAAATAATAAGATTCGCATAGGAGTTGAGTTGGGACAAAAATGTTGAGTTTTGTTACTTATTAAAAATTTTGGGCTTGATTTCACTTACATAGAGTCTGTAATAACCTGTAGAATACATTATGAAGGTTTTGTCATGTTTAGATGCATTTACACTGCTAAATGAATATTTGTCACTAGTTTGTAATAAGTTTCCCGCCAAAATGTTAAGAGAGACAATCTGGGATGTGGGCTGTCTCATGCACAGTGTCCATGAGCTACTTCAAAAGCTTCAACTCTCAGAATTCTCACAGAGAAGCTGAAAGCAGCTGGTCTCACCTTTGACCTAGATATCACTCTGACACATCACAGATACAGGAATAGCAGATTAATAATATGTGTTAAAAACCTATGTCCCAAACATATACATTAACTCATTTAATTCATCTGATTGACAAGCATAAATAATTTTATAACTCTATACTGGAAGAAATTGTCATGTGATATATTTTAAAGCAGTAGTATAGCATGTTTGTAAAATCTGGTTACTAAAATGTGTTTGCTGTGCATTATTTTGTATAAAGCAGACAGATTTATTGAAGGGACAGCAATGTAAGATGGTGCTCAGTAAAGATAAAACTCAGTGAGATCAGATATATATATATATGTATGTGTGTGTGTGTGTGTATGTGTGTGTGTATGTGTGTGTGTGTGTGTGTGTGTGTGTGTGTGTGTGTGTGTGTGTGTGTGTGTGTGTGTGTGTGTGTGTGTGTGTGTGTGTGTATGTGTGTGTGTATATGTGTATATATATGTATATGTGTGTGTATGTATGTATATATATATATATATATGTGTGTGTGTGTGTGTGTGTGTGTGTGTATGTGTGTGTATGTAGATATGTATAAATGTTTCTGAGAATCTGCTTAACTATGAAGTATGATTTATAACAATTTCTATGAATACAATATTTTATTCTATTGGCAATAATGAGTTTGAGTAAATGCTCATATACAAGCAATTCAAGGTTTTTTTGGAAGCTGTTAACTGTATTTACATGACAGAAAATAGATGCATCCTAATATATGTAATGTCTGAATCATATTAGCCAAAGTTTTTGATTTAAATGAATGTTAGAACTTATTTTTCTCTCCTCTTGATTTCTAACATCAAGATTATTTGAATGCTATTTGAATACAAGTGTTTTATATTACATGGATGTATATAGTAGTATGAACAGTTTTTAAAAAAAAAAGAAAGGTTTATTTTAGTTTATATGATGCTGTTTTACCAAATGTGTAGTCTTGTCTTGCTAGATAATTGAATTGAAAACTGTTAACTTCAGTTAAATATAACTAGTATTAAATTGATAAGGTGGTAGCTGACGTACTGCTGCTTAGGGTAGGGGATTAACTTGAGTGGTAAATACTACTCTAAGTTGGAGTTTACAACTCCAGGCTGGATGCAAGGTTTAATCCTTATATTATTTTCACTTGTTCATTGTTATTTGTATATAGTTTTGACATCCACAATATATTTTGTACATTCATTGTCACTACAAACAAAATTGAATCCTATACGAAATCCCATAAGAGATTCAATAAATACAGCTATATTTAAAGGTACACCTAAAGGAGGAGATGTAACATTACTTATCTTGTTATTTGTTATTTTGATCATAAGAATCTTAAGTTTTAAAAATGCCAAATGACATCTTTAAAAGGAATTTCTTTAAACATTAATGGATTGAATAATCTATGTAAAAGGGCAAGCCTAATAAGATACATTAATTTACATAAGGCCAACTTAGTCTTCCTACAAGAAACCCATCTCTTTAAAAAAGATATTGATAAACTAGCCACAAACAAATATACAGTATTGATTAGTTCAGAGCACACTCAGAAAAAAAGAGGAGGGCTATTTTATGGAATAAAAGTATGCCCATTCCTAAAATCATTAAGTCTTATCAGGATGACAAAGGAATGTTTTGTATGGTTACAATACAAATTAATGGGAAGACTTACACTTTAATTAATGTATATTGGATACCTGGAATTGGTATTAATACAGTGAAACATCATCTTGATAAGATCATATCATTCTCTATAGGAGATATTATTTTAGCTGGTGACTTTAATTGTATACTACATGAAAGTGATACTACCACTATAGGAAAGAGAAGAATTACATCTAATGCAAAACATTTAAAGGATTTTCCTAATTCTTATAATTTGAATGATATTAATAATCAGATAGATTCAAAATCATTACCATACACTTTTTTTTCTAACAGATACAAAACTTATTCAAAAATAGATAGGGTCTTTATTTCTAACCAGATGATAACAGATTTAATTAATTCCAAAATCATTTCATGTCCTATATCTGATCATAATTCAATTGTTTTTGAATTCATGATAAAAAATACTCATAATGTTCAGATCAAAAGGATACCAGCATACTTAACTCAACTAAAAGACTATAAAGGATATATACTTTCAGAAGTAAAACATTTTTTAAACATAAATAACACTCCTGAAGTCTCCATTGTTTATGTTTGGGATGCCTTAAAATCATATCTATATGGACAAAGTATCAGATGGTATAATAATAAAAGGAAATCTTGGGATATGGAATTGTTAGATATTCAAAGTAAATTAGACTCTTATAAACATAATAATAAAGAAAATATTATGGACAAGAAAGTTATTGAATAAATAAACAAACTAAATGAGAAATACAAAGAAATTTTAACTCATAAAGTTAAAATAACTTTAGAGAAATACAAGTTTTGTCTTATTCAATAAGCCCCAAATACTTACATAGACTTAAAAATAAAACAAAAAGGTTGAATAAACAAAACCATATCAAAGAAATCTTTTCTCTAAGGAAAAGAAGAATGTTTCTAGTATACCAGAAATACTAGATGAATTTAGAAATCACTTTCACAAAATTAACCATAATAATATTAACATGGAACCTAAAGATAAAATAAAGGAGTTTATAACCACAAATATGAATAAAAAGCTTAATAAACAACAGATTAAACTATTGGACAAGAGTATTTCATATACAGAAGTTATTACACAAATAAATAAGCTTAAATCAAACAAAGCACCGGGTAATGATGGTATTATACCAGAGATATATAAAATCCTTTCTAAAAATACATATTCATTAATACATAAGGTTTTATTTTGGCCCAAACCGAGTTAATAACCCCCATCTTGGCAATATACATTTATTTCGCCAATTTTAAAACCTAATAAAGATCCAACTAGATGTTCTTCATATCGGCCCATCTCATTACTTAATGTTGATTATAAAATGTTTATGAATATCTTTGCTGATAGATTGAAGACAATCATTCCCGGCATTATAGATATAGATCAGACAGGCTTCATTGTAAATAGAAATACTTTTGATAATATAAGAAGAACTTTAACATTAATAGATTTTGCAAATAGGAAAAAGAAAGATTTAACACTTATTAGTCTTGATATAAGTTCAGCATTTGATTCAGTAAGTTGGGACTATCTGTTTACCTTAATGAAGTGCACAAACTTCTCGGATGCATTTGTAAATCTAATTGAACATTTATACAAAGGAACGTTGGCTTATATTAAGGTAGGAACATATGTTTCACAAAAATACCCATTCTTAAAGGTACAAAACAAGGATGTCCACTTTCTCCACTATTATTCACTTTAGTAATGGAGCCTTGGGCTAATTTGATCAGAAACAGTACTGACATAGAGGATTTTGAAATAGATGAAAATACAACATCCAAAATTCAACTTTTTGCAGATGATGTTCTAATTACATCAGCAGGATCTAATTCTTCTATACAGTCTCTATTTGATAACATGATGAATTTTAAAAGTATTTCTGGTTTAATATTCAATGAAGAAAAAACTAAAATACTACCTATATATACACGAAAAAATATTCTCATTAGTGATTTTACTAAATATGGAAATAAACACAATTAGGACTAGAACAAACAGAAAAACATCTTATTTTATTGTATGGGATAATTTACAAAATTTGTTAAAAAAATTTTAATTTCAATAGCATGGTATTTTAGTTTAATTAATTGATCTGATTGTAGTGGATGTGTTTGTAAATACTTTAGTTGTTTTGTTGAATATTATAATAATACCTATTTTAATTACTTGTATAAAATTGTTATGACATTTCTCTTATATGTTAAAACAATAAACATGTTTTGAAAAAAAAAAATTCTGAACACTAAAAGCAAGTAGAAAATTAATTATAGACTTAGACAATGTCATCTTGTGCTTCAATATACTACTAATGGAACAGCCTTCATTCAGACCATGCACAGTGTATGCATTTAGTCTAATCTGCCAAGTAAGTTCGAGTTCTTCCAACTTTAAACCTACTGGACCACCTCTAGGGGTCTGGCAAATCTGATCAATTGCTATAAATTTAAAACTATGATCAGGGTTAGAACAAATGTGCTTAGCCAAAGCGTTTTCAGGTTTATTTTTTCCTAATAGCATAAATGTGCTCGTAGAGGCGATCACGGAGACGCCTCTCCATTTTGCCAATATAAAAAGCTAAACAACACTGGCACTGAGCTAAATAAATAATCATCCTGGAATTACAGTTAACTCTGTACTTCAGGGTGTACTGTTGGTCATGCACAGTGAATCTATTAGCTTCTATAATATATTGGCAAAAACTACAAGATTGGCATTTATACATGCCAACAGTCCTACTTGGACTTGGTTTATGCTGTTCAAAAAAATCATTACATTCTGTCTCATGATTTCATCACTGGCCAAGAGTTTCCCCGTTTTAAAGGAATATGGAAGCTATGTGGGGAAAAAGTTCAGTTAGATATACCATGAAAAGTGTATAGCCTTAGTAAAGAGAACAAATAATGGTTAGAATACACAAAAAGAGCTAAAATGTGGCTCTGGGTGGAAAGGCCATATACATGTAGTACTGAATATTATCAAGACTTTTTTTTAATATTGAAGAAAGTCTGTGTAAGAGTATGCAGTTACAGTGATATTCATCAACAGGGTCATTCAGTTAATGTAATAAAAGAAGTCTGTATAAAGACTGGCAGAGAAATGCCTCAAGTGAAAAATACCCTTTATGAAATAGGTACAGAAACTGAGAAAGGAACAAAAGGATTTCATACTGAAGAAAAAGGAAAAGCAGAATAATCTAAAACATCTATCTGCTATACCAACACAGAAATCCATATAAAACAGAGGCGTTTCCATTGGAAAGACATGGAGAACCACACTTGAAGAAGGCAAAAAAGAAATATCCAGCAGCAAAGTTAGAAGAAAGATATTTTCATGAGTTACTCTTTATAGAAGATGAACTAGATGAAGGGAAAACCCTTTAATTTTGTTTGTAATAGAAGAGGCCATGGTCTCTACTTTACATCAGGATACTAAGTAAAATGTTGACTTGGATGCCCTCTAGATATGCCATACGAATTTCAGGAATATTTGTTTGGTAGACGATATCCCACACAGAGCTTAAAAAAAGCACAGCAAGTGTATATGGGGAATCAAAAAACAGAACAGTCCCACTACACAGCTCTACATTGAGAATGGCCTGCAATGCAGATTATGAAGAGTGAAAGAGAACAAATACTAAACCAGCTGCTAGTTAAAAATCCCTCTAGAACACTTGTAATGACCATTATACACAGCCACATAATGTACACTGTAGGTCCACTTGTAAAATCAAATAGTGGCCTTTAGTGTATCATGTTAATTATTGTTTATTAACAGAATTTTCTGAGACAATATCTCTGTGAGGAGCCAATGCTAATTTTATTACAAAAGAACTACTAATGCGTTTTTCTTGGGTAGGGTTTCCCACAGTTATTATTACTGACAAAGGCACCCCATTCATTTCCAGGTTAACGCATGAACTTGCCACTTCTTTAAAGTGAAATAGCAAAGTTTGTCTGTACGCCACCCTAATATAGAAGGGCTAGTTTACCAGTTACCTTTAGAGTTTATGCAACAAAAAGGCTATAGAGTTAGACAGAGAACATATACCAGCTGCTACCATATCTTCCCTTTGTGTTAATTAATGTACCCCAGACTAAAATGGGATTCACATCGTATGAATTGCCTAATAGCATAATTCTTAAAGGATTGCCAGATATAGCAAAAGAAACATGGGACAAAGAAAACAATCTATATGAAAGTGCGATACATTATACAGACCTGCAATGCAGGTAAAGAACTATAATGCTTTCAGTAAGAGAACATATGGAGAGGGCAGTGCAGGCACAACAGAAGAAGTATAAATGCTCATTTAAATAATTCAAAGCAAGAGATAAGGTACTTGTATTTAGTACCCACTGCTGATAATAAGGCCCTTTTGAAGTTATAGAGAAAGTAAGTGAAGTGATTTATAGGATGAGATAACTGGGGAAAAGGAAGCTAGGAGAGTTCAATCACACAATAATTATTCTTCTCACATCTCTGTATATAATATATATATATATATATATATATATATATATATATATATGGTCTACTTCAGAAAGATGGAAACTCTCGAACGCTCGCATGAGCGAATAATCAGAAACTCGAAAGTGATATTTTGGGATAATAGTACAAGTACAAGTGAAGATCAGAACATTTGCCCTTTCCTCACTGTAGTGCAATCTTGGAGTAAAAATATATATTTAGCAGGGGGTGTGGGGGGCAGACCTCCAACACAATACCAATTTCAGGTTTTTGATTATTTTCTTATGTGAACCTTCCAGAGTTTGCGTTTTCGGTTTTATGACATAGACATATCACCATGGACATCCACATCCCACCCACACAGCCACAAAAGGAAACCAATGTAAAAAGCTTCTCCAAAGCCAACTTTGGGCTTCTAAAAACTGAGGTGGAAAACTTCACGATGCCCACACAAATGGAAAACTAGGTGCATGACTGCTGAATCATACAATGATGTACTGTATGAGCACATACACATGTGCATGGAATGGGCCATACCAAACAGAACCAAGACGCTCTTCTCCAAAAAGGGAAGCCAATCTGATGGCCCCCTACTATCAACAAATTCTACAACAGAAGAAAAAAACTGGTCCAGAAAAGAGTGAAATCCCAAGACTGGAAAAGCTCCCTGTTAGCCACAGCAAAAAACTGAGATCCCTTATCAAATCATCTAAAGTTAGCTACAAAAACAAAATTGCTGCAGATTCTAAAGACAACCACAAGGCATTCTATAGTTATGTTAAGAATCTACATGGCAAGACTCAGCTCTGCTCCAGGTTGCAGCACAATGACAATACATATACAGAACCAACTGATATTGCCAACATATTGACCAACAGGTTCAGTGTGAACTTTACCCCCATCTCACCCCCCCAAAGGGCACATCTCAATCCCTGAAAAATGCCAAGTCCCTGTCATCATGGCTTTACAGGTGAAAACCACACTGTCTAAAACCAAGAATACAGCTTCCATTTGACCTGACAATATCCTAGGCTGTGTCCTACATGAACTACAAAATGAACTGGCACCACACCTGAGTACCTTGCTCAATCACACCCTCATTTCAGGCTTTGTTCCTGCCAAATGGTGCCCTGCTACAGTCATCCCACTCCACAAAGGGGAAGAGACTACAGACCCTGGGAACTACCATCCCATTAGCCTGACGAGTCTGATATGTAAGGGCATGGAGCACATCATCATGGATCTTATTAACGAAGACATAGGGAATCTAAAAACTCTGGAACCCACACAGTTTGGGTTTGTGAAAGGTAGATCATGCCTGCTCAACTTGAGAGACTTTTTCGAGTTTGTCACCAGAGCTGTGGATGAGGGAGAGGTAGTTAACATGGGTCTATATCAGAACATCGAAGTATTAAAACTTCAAATGTTCTGATATCGAACACTATTCAGTGAATGCTAAGAATAGCAAAGCTGCAGAACAGCGAATTCTTTCCTCTGGAAAGAATTTGGTTGGCTGTTTCTGTGGATTTCGCTATTCTTAGTGCTGTGGTGGAAAGTTACGGGTTGGGTTCAGGTAAGTGTGCTATTGTTTGTACGTTAGGGTTAGGGGTGGGTTAAGTGAGTTAGGGTTAGGGTGTGGGTTAGGCGTGTGTGCGATAGTGACCGACTTTAGGGTTAGGGGTGGTTTAAGTGAGTTAGGGTTAGGGTGCGGGTTAGGCGATTGTGCGATAGTGACGGACCTTAGGGTTAGGGTTTGGGTTAAGGTAAGCGAGTAGATAGTAGTTTATGTTTAGTTTAGTGTAGTGTTAGATGTAGGAATTTAAGTGTATGTGTGTGGTTGCTGTTTGTTTTTTTTTTTCAAAACAGGTTTATTGTTTTAACATATAAGAGAAATATCATAACAATTTTATACAAGTAATTAAAAATAGGTATTATTATAATATTCAACAAAACAACTAAAGTATTTACAAAGACATCCACTACAATCAGATCAATTAATTAAACTAAAATACCATGCTATTGCAATTAAAATTTTTTTAACAAATTTTGTAAATTATCCCATACAATAAAATAAGATGTTTTTCTGTTTGTTCTAGTCCTAATTGTGTTTATTTCCATATGGCACACTATATTAATAACATTTTTAAATTCATTGAACGAAGGAGGTGTATCTGAAATCCAATTTCTAGTTATTATTTTCCTAGCCACTGCTAGAATAGACCATAACAAGGGAAGCTTAACCTTTTTAACACTTTGAGGTGCAGGTGTGTTGAATAATATAAGAGATTTAGAAATAATGAAATTATCTGTAAAAAGAGCCTGCAAAAACTCATTAATTGACTTCCAGTATTCTTTCAATTTTATACAGTCATAAAACATATGAGCCCAGTCAGCATTAATTTCTACATTACATCTCTTACATAGATTATCTTTATTATTTATTTTATTCATCATCAAAGGTGTATAAAAAGATCTATGTAAAAATTTCCATGTATAAAGTCTCCAGACAATGGAAGACGTAGTTCTATAAGCAGATTCCAATATATATTGTTTATCTTGTTGATTTGGTGGGTCCCCATTAATAGAAGTGAAATAATTCCAGTATGAATCTATACTGTAAAAAGTTTCTTGTCTGATAACTTTATGTATGTATGAAAGTTTACCTTTATCAGAAACTTTATGTTGTAAATTTAATATCAAGTAATCAATCAGTGTTGGAATAGATTCTTTAGCAGTTATAGACATTAAATCTATTTTATTAATGAGATGTTGTCTAAAGGTCTGAACCTCCAACCAGCAAGTTTCTCTTAGATCAAATTCTTGTTTTAAGAAATCTAGATTTTTAACTTTATTATCAGATATCAACTGATACCAGTACTTTAGATCATTATCTATAGCTAAATGAGTCCCTTCAGAAGTAGATGACAAAAGCATACCCTGAGTATACATTATAGGAAATACAATAAAATTCCATTCCCTATACTTAGGGTGCATGAATATAAAGTTACTATAACTAATAATAATATTTAATGGGTAACAAACCATATGTTTAGGTATAATAGGTGAAGTACAAAATTCCTTTAGTAACCATAACATGGAGTTATTTACAATCATATTTTTATGTGTTAAGGAGATTTTCATGAAGTGTATACTAATTAGCTCCCAATAATCTTTCCATTTTGTGACATATGACTGATCTATTAATAAAGTAATAACTTTTACAATAGAAGAGATAGTATATAAATTAAAGTCTGGAAAAGAAATACCCCCTTGAGACCAGCTATTAGTATGTTTCTTTAATGCAATCCTAGGTCTATTAGGTGCCCATAAGAAATTTAACATTAGTGTGTTCAGTTTCTTGATAATTATTTTTGTAGGTGGAAGTATTATTGATTGTATTAAGTATAAAATCTTGGGGAATATTATCATTTTAATAATTGTAAGTCTCTCCTCCATAGTAAAAACATATAATTCCAGGTATTAAAAGATTTTGTATATTAAGAAAACAGGTATTATAATTATTATATATAATAGATTTAATATATTTAGATAGTATTATACCTAAATAAGTTATCTGACCTGAATTGGGTACATATTTAGTAAAATCACTAATGAGAATATTTTTTCGTGTATATATATAGGTAGTATTTTAGTTTTTTCTTCATTGAATATTAAACCAGAAATACTTTTAAAATTCATCATGTTATCAAATAGAGACTGTATAGAAGAATTTGATCCTGCTGATGTAATTAGAACATCATCTGCAAAAAGTTGAATTTTGGATGTTGTATTTTCATCTATTTCAAAACCCTCTTTGTCAGTACCGTTTCTGATCAAATTAGCCCAAGGCTCCATTACTAAAGTGAATAATAGTGGAGAAAGTGGACATCCTTGTTTTGTACCTTTAAGAATGGGTATTTTTTGTGAAACATATGTTCCTACCTTAATATAAGCCAACGTTCCTTTGTATAAATGTTCAATTAGATTTACAAATGCATCCGAGAAGTTTGTGCACTTCATTAAGGTAAACAGATAGTCCCAACTTACTGAATCAAATGCTGAACTTATATCAAGACTAATAAGTGTTAAATCTTTCTTTTCCTATTTGCAAAATCTATTAATGTTAAAGTTCTTCTTATATTATCAAAAGTATTTCTATTTACAATGAAGCCTGTCTGATCTATATCTATAATGCCGGGAATGATTGTCTTCAATCTATCAGCAAAGATATTCATAAACATTTTATAATCAACATTAAGTAATGAGATGGGCCGATATGAAGAACATCTAGTTAGATCTTTATTAGGTTTTAAAATTGGCGAAATAAATGTATATTGCCAAGATGGGGGGGGTTATTAACTCAGTTTGGGCCAAAATAAAAACCTTATGTATTAATGAATATGTATTTTTAGAAAGGATTTTATATATCTCTGGTATAACACCATCATTACCCGGTGCTTTGTTTGATTTAAGCTTATTTATTTGTGTAATAACTTCTGTATATGAAATACTCTTGTCCAATAGTTTAATCTGTTGTTTATTAAGCTTTTTATTCATATTTGTGGTTATAAACTCCTTTATTTTATCTTTAGGTTCCATGTTAATATTATTATAGTTAATTTTGTGAAAGTGATTTCTAAATTCATCTAGTATTTCTGGTATACTAGAAACATTCTTCTTTTCCTTAGAGAAAAGATTTCTTTGATATGGTTTTGTTTATTCAACCTTTTGTTTTATTTTTAAGTCTATGTAAGTATTTGGGGCTTATTGAATAAGACAAAACTTGTATTTCTCTAAAGTTATTTTAACTTTATGAGTTAAAATTTCTTTGTATTTCTCATTTAGTTTGTTTATTTCTTCAATAACTTTCTTGTCCATAATATTTTCTTTATTATTATGTTTATAAGAGTCTAATTTACTTTTAATATCTAACAATTCCTTATCCTAAGATTTCCTTTTATTATTATACCATCTGATACTTTGTCCATATAGATATGATTTTAAGGCATCCCAAACATAAACAATGGAGACTTCAGGAGTGTTATTTATGTCTAAAAAATGTTTTACTTCTGAAAGTATATATTCTTTATAGTCTTTTAGTTGAGTTAAGTATGCTGGTATCCTTTTGATCTGAACATTATGAGTATTTTTTATCATGAATTCAAAAACAATTGAATTATGATCAGATATAGGACATGAAATGATTTTGGAATTAATTAAATCTGTTACCATCTGGTTAGAAATAAAGACCCTATCTATTTTTGAATAAGTTTTGTATCTGTTAGAAAAAAGGTGTATGGTAATGATTTTGAATCTATCTGATTATTAATATCATTCAAATGATAAGAATTAGCAAAATCCTTTAAATGTTTTGCATTAGATGTAATTCTTCTCTTTCCTATAGTGGTAGTATCACTTTCATGTAGTATACAATTAAAGTCACCAGCTAAAATAATATCTCCTATAGAGAATGATATGATCTTATCAAGATGATGTTTCACTGTATTAATACCAATTCCAGGTATCCAATATACATTAATTAAAGTGTAAGTCTTCCCATTAATTTGTATTGTAACCATACAAAACATTCCTTTGTCATCCTGATAAGACTTAATGGTTTTAGGAATGGGCATACTTTTATTCCATAAAATAGCCACTCCTCTTTTTTTCTGAGTGTGCTCTGAACTCACCAATGCTGTATATTTGTTTGTGGCTAGTTTATCAATATATTTTTCAAGAGATGGGTTTCTTGTAGGAAGACTAAGTTGGCCTTATGTAAATTAATGTATCTTATTAGGCTTGCCCTTTTACATGGATTATTCAATCCATTAATGTTTAAAGAAATTCCTTTTAAAGATGTAATTTGGCATTTTTAAAACTTAAGAATCTTATGATCAAAATAACAAATAACAAGATAAGTAATGTTACATCTCCTCCTTTAGGTGTACCTTTAAATATAGCTGTATTTATTGAATCTCTTATGGGATTTCGTATAGGATTCAATTTTGTTTGTAGTGACAATGAATGTACAAAATATATTGTGGATGTCAAAACTATATACAAATAACAATGAACAAGTGAAAATAATGTAAGGATTAAACCTTGCATCCAGCCTGGAGTTGTAAACTCCAACTTAGAGTAGTATTTACCACTCAAGTTAAACCCTACCCTAAGCAGCAGTACATCAGCTACCACCTTATCAATTTAATACTAGTTATATTTAACTGAAGTTAACTGTTTTCATTTCAATTATCTAGCAAGACAAGACTGCACATTTGGTAAAACAGCATCATATAAACTAAAATAAACCTTTTTTTTTTTTTTTTAAAACTGTTCATACTACTATATACATCCATGTAATATAAAACACTTGTATGCAAATAGCATTCAAATAATCTTGATGTTAGAAATCAAGAGGAGAGAAAAATAAGTTCTAACATTCATTTAAATCAAAAACTTTGGCTAATATGATTCAGACATTACATATATTAGGATGCATCTATTTTCTGTCATGTAAATACAGTTAACAGCTTCCAAAAAAAACCTTGAATTGCTTGTATATGAGCATTTACTCAAACTCATTATTGCCAATAGAATAAAATATTGTATTCATAGAAATTGTTATAAATCATACTTCGTAGTTAAGCAGATTCTCAGAAACATTTATATACATATCTACATACACACACACACACACACACACACACACACACACACACACACACATATATATATATATATATATATATATATATATATATATATATACATACACACATACACACACATATACACATATATATATATATATATATATATATATATATATATATATATATATATATACACATGCATACACACACTCATACACAAACACACACACACACACATACACACACACACACACACACACACACACACACACATACACACACACATACACACACACATACACACACACACACACACACACACACACACACACACATACATATATATATATCTGATCTCACTGAGTTGTATCTTTACTGAGCACCATCTTACATTGCTGTCCCTTCAATAAATCTGTCTGCTTTATACAAAATAATGCACAGCAAACACATTTTAGTAACCAGATTTTACAAACATGCTATACTACTGCTTTAAAATATATCACATGACAATTTCTTCCAGTATAGAGTTATAAAATTATTTATGCTTGTCAATCAGATGAATTAAATGAGTTATAGTAATGTATATGTTTGGGACATAGGTTTTTAACACATATTATTAATCTGCTATTCCTGTATCTGTGATGTGTCAGTGTGATATCTAGGTCAAAGGTGAGACCAGCTGCTTTCAGCTTCTCTGTGAGAATTCTGAGAGTTGAAGCTTTTGAAGTAGCTCATGGACACTGTGCATGAGACAGCCCACATCCCAGATTGTCTCTCTTAACATTTTGGTGGGAAACTTATTAAAAACTAGTGACAAACATTCATTTAGCAGTGTAAATGCATCTAAACATGACAAAACCTTCACAATGCATTCTACAGGTTATTACAGACTCTATGTAAGTGAAATCAAGCCCAAAATTATTAATAAGTAACAAAACTCAACATTTTTGTCCCAACTCAACTCCTATGCAAATCTTATTATTTACTGTGTCTATATGATCAAAAGCATTTCTCTATATTAATAAAGAAAATAAAAGAGAGTAGAAAGTAAAAGGGTGTAAGGCAGAAATAAAAAAAAAATGTAAGAGAAAGCTATAAGAAGTATATACAATAGAATGTTACTTACTGTTTATATTAATAGAGTTAAAAATAAAACATATTATTTACTATTATTTAGTTCTAATTATTATTGGTTAAAGCGTGACAGATTATTTACAAACAAGCATAAGCAGTGTAATCAAGAAAGTATAATTAGAAATAGCATTTGAAGAACATATAAACTTTTAAAGGAAAAAAATGTATCAAATTACTGACCTTATTTTTCCTCTTCAGAAAGAGAAACAAGTTAAATCACAGCTTGCCATTAAATCTCCAGATATTTTGACTAGTTATGAAACAAAACATTTCTTTGCACACAGAGAATAACTTTGATTAAATCTTTTTCAAAATATTTGTTGCTTCTTGGAAATGCAGGGACTATATTTAAAAAGATTAATAATAAAATGAAATGATGAGAGAGAAAAAAAAACAGTACAAATCATTTGTTTTTTAGTCTCTTCTTCTTCTCTGAAGTCTTCCACGAAGTTTCAGTTGCCAGTCTCTTTAACGAAGGACTAGCCCATTCCATTTCTTCTATTTTTTCCAAAATCTTATTTTTTTGATAAACAGTAAAGCAGAGTCTAAGTCATCGAAAATTTTAGGACCATCAGGAAGGAAAATTTTAAGCTTGGCAGGAAACAGAAGGTATGTTTTAAACTGTGCTTTTTTAAGCTCCCTTATTAGTGGCAGAATAACTTTTCTTTTAGCTAATACCATGGAAGAATAGTCATTGTCAAAACGCACAGTTGTTTCATTAATCTTAACAGGAGCTTTAGCCCAAGCAGATTTAAGAACCATCTCTTTATCAAAAGATGATAGAAATCTAACTATAACTGATCTAGGATAGTTTTTGTTAGAGTTAGTATTAGCTATAGATCTATGTGCTCTTTCGATACCAAAAGAGAATGCTTCTGGTAAATCTAAAGTTTTAGGGAGCCATGTTGTTAAAAAAGAAGTAATATTGTTACCTTCAATATTTTCTGGCAGTCCAAAAATCCTAATGTTATTGTGCCTAGATCTATTTTCCAGGTCATCCAGCTTTGTTTGTAAATGTGTATTTTGTTTCAGCAGAAACTCAATGTTGATTTCCTCTTCTTGTATTCTATTTTCCATGTCATTCACAGCTTCTTCTATGCCTGTCATCTGGATCTTCTGTTGTTGCAGGTCCATATGTAACAAGTCTATTTGTTTTGTAGTTTTTTCTATGAAAGTGTCTATTTTAGTATCCATTTTATCCATCTTAGCAGTAAGTTACTGGACTATAATTATCAGAGACTGAAGTTCTTTCTTGATGCTGGAGTCTTGAGAATTTGTCTTACTGGAACTCATTTCAGACTGATAAACTGACAGGAACATTTCCAAAGTAATTTCTGACAGGAATATTATTAAGATTTCCTTTCTTTTTTAGATATAGTTCAAGAACTATATAAAACAAACATATTTAGAAAGAAAATTACTTCAAGAATTAATTTTTTAAGTAATTAATTCCTGTCAATTTAATGAAATTGGTGGAGCTGAAGAAATCTGCTGCTATCCTGTGTTCATCCTTGGCCACGCCCCTGGTTGCTGTTTGTTTGATGTGCTTGTGTGTATGTGCTTCAAAGCTGCAAATTTTTTCCATGGAAAAAAATTTGCTATTCTGAATGTTCGATAGTTTCATGTCTAGATGTTTTGGGGCTGATGAAATAGCATTCGCTATTTTCATTTTTCGATAACATTATATATATGCGTTCACACAGCCTACCTAGATCTTGCCTAGGCCTTCAACACCATCCCTCACTCAGGAATCACAGATAGACTCACTAAACTGGGCATAAACCCTTATGTCATAAGATGGGTAGCCAAATGGCTCAATGACAGAACCAACACTGTGAAAGTAGTGGACTCTAAATCTGACTATTGACCAGTTACAAGTGGCGTTCCTCATGGATTGGTCCTGGGTCCTCTCCTGTTTGGTATCTACTTCTCAGAAGTCCAAGACAACACAAAGGGACTCTGGTTGAGCAAGTTTGCAGATGACTGCAAACTGGGAGCCATTATTGGTTCTCCAAAGGATGTAGACATCCTACAACAAGGCCTCACTGAGACCAATGACTGGTGCAAGAACCATGGCCTTAAGTTCAGTGCCAAAAAGTGCATTGTCTTTCCCTTTGGGAAAAATTCAGAGCCAATGAACTACCACATAGACAGTAGTCCGCTAAACATCAAAGAAGTGATAAGAGACCTGGGGACACAAATTGTCAGGAAACTCTCGTTTGATAACCACATTGCCACTGTGGTCAGAAGGTCCTTCTATGTAGCACATCTTATCACAAAAGGTTTCTCATGCAGGAAGAAAGAGGCTATAATCCCTCTTTACTCATCCCTCATTAGACCTATCATAGAATATAACACCCCATTTGGTATGTACCTCACTAGACACCTACAACAACTGGAATGGCCACAAAACTAACTAACTAAGAGGATCTTAGGTCATAGACATATGCCCTACACTGACAGACTCAAAAAAACACCAGCTATACACGGTCTCATATCTCCTACTTAGAGGTGATATCTGTTTGACCTACAAGGCCATGTCTGATCCAGAGCTGTTAGACATGCTAAACCTAAAAAAATCCCAGTCCCTCTGAGCCACAGGATAGAAGGACCTAAATCTTTTTACCACCATAAACAGAACATGCTGAAGGGACAGGTTCCTAACCCAGCAACTTCCCATACTCTGGAACAAACTCCCCATTCAAGTCAAGCAGAGCACTTCATTGGGCCTCTTCAAGAGAAATCTTGATGAGTGGATGGGCAATAGAAAATTCACCCCGGGGATCCTTTCAATGGCCCTGCTTGACAGGGGCATGGGAAAATAACTTCGGGAGGCAGTTCACTCCAGGGATCACCTCAGTGGCCTTGTTTGACATGGGCACTGGGAACTAACTCTGGGCGTCATGATTCCAGGGAATTTCTTGGGCTAGGCTTATATATATATATATATATATATATATATATATATATATCTAGGGGTCT
>NC_056727.1:15508429-15563429 GCF_019279795.1 Protopterus annectens | reverse complement strand
TTTCTCAAGCAAGTCTTGTTTATTTTGGTGTAGATTTAGGTCCCTTGTGTGGATGTTTGTAGAGTCATGGATTTTAGAAATAAAGAGAAGCTCAGGTAGGACTCGGTCTTTTGTGGCTACAAAAGCAAGTCACATATCACCTCAAGGCTACTGAGTTTCTGGAAACTTGTGCTTATCTGTTAAGATAGTTGAAGGATTTAAAGCCTTTAATTTTCATGGTAAGGTGGTTTTTGATTTTTCTTCATTGAGAAGTATGCTTTAATTTATACATACCAAAAGGAGCACTATAGTCAGTGATGGATGTGATAATAGAAGAGTACAGTAGCTGGAAGATTTCTTTGGATCTTGAAGATAATCCCTGAGAAATTACCTAGGCCATATAGCAGGAGTTTCTGACTGTGGTGGAAACATGATGATCAAATGAGAGAGAACTGTAAGTACACACACACACACACACACACACACACACACACACACACACACACACACACACACACACACACACACACACACACAAACACTCAGTTTTCTTATGACTGTGTCTGCCTGAGGATAAGTATAATTTATAACATAATAGATTGGAACAGCTTTTTAGTTAAATGCTATTATGTGCATTTTTTTATTTAACTTGATTTCATTTTCCGTACTCTAGGTATGTGCATTTTCCAGTCCTTGCCAGAGCAGTTTACTATCTATTGATAGTAGTTTGGATAACTTGAGCAACCATGTTTTTGGAGTATTGGACTGTAAGTCTGCAAAATAAATGCCAACTAAGAGATGGGTCAGCACTGTACCTAACTAGTTGCAATTCTACATTCAGATGTCTTTTATCCAAGTCTTGGAGAGGTGTGGAACTGTGAGTAACTAGCTTTTTATTAAAAAATAAAGATAATTAAATTATTTTAACTATTTCTATTCTGCTCATATATTTAAATGCACTTATACTGACCTGTGTGCTGGGGACAACTACAAAATTTCCAAATTTCAAAACATTGAACCTCTGATTACCGAAGCTCAGAGGACTGAGGTTTTGAAATACCAAACCTTGTCAATGGAGATCCCATAGAGTGCATAATGGGAACTTTACCATTCCCTAAACTGCGGTGCGATCTCGGAGTTGATATATTTAAGTAGCGGGGGGGGGGTGTAAAGTGGCTTGCTGCCCTATAAAAACGTGAAATTGTAAGATTTAACATTTTTGATTTTTTTCTTTTTTTAGTTTTAATAATTCAAAACCTCAGTCTTCTGGGCTTTGGTAATCAGAGGTTCGATATTTTGGAATTTCAAAATTTGGTAGCAGACCAGTGTGCTGATACTACTTTGCACTTTTTTGCTCTGTTTAATCTGATTGATACTAATATTTACCTTGTGCGCTGTTCCATCTGAATGCATTTTTAGTTTGCTTTGGGACCTCAATCTTGTATTTTAATTAGTGTTTATGGAAAGGTCATGTTTTTTGGCATTATTCTTCACTTCTATTTCTACAAGTAGAATTACTTGTAAACGATATTTGTATTTTAAACCCTGATGAGCCAAAGTCTTGTAGTTTAATTCACAGTTATGGCAGAACTGCTTATTACTACTACCAGATTGGTGCCTTAATTATGTACCACTTAATTTTTCCATAAATAGTTCTACTGGTGAATTTCTGCCTAGTCTGGTGACTTAAACTGCGGTAGAACTTCAATAGTGAGAGAGTCTCAGTTTCACTATTTGCTTCAGTGCTTTTATATTCTGCTTATCATTTAACTGACTGCATTCTGCATCTGCCCCATCCCCCACTAATACATTAAGGCAAATTTTCTGAAAAAGCTCCAATATTGCCTTTATTTGATTGGATGGCTCTCCAGCTAGCCTGCTTGATCCTTAAAAATTTCTCAACTCTCTCAGCATTTTGTTTTTGTTTGCTGTTTTTTAAGGCTGTGTCTCTGCCCTCCACTGCTCATGAATATCTGAGACCCTCCCTCCCCTCTTTCTTTGCTATTAACTGTAGTATAAGCTACTCTTCCCACCCATTGTTTTCCATAGACCCATGATACTGAGCACTTACCCAGTAAACCAGTGTTGCTCTTGCGTAAACCCCATTTACTACATACTGTCTTCAGCTCATTTTCCTGGAGCTCAGGAAAGCTTGCAGTCCTAGCTTACATTCCAGTAGTGTTTTACTTGTATACAGTGCCATCCAAGCAAAGTTAAGTATCTTTGATTGCTAAATCACACAACTTATTCTGAATGATCACTTTTGTTTTCTGCTTTATTTGTGTATTTCACTGTTTTTTTGTAAAAAAAATGCTCTTCCCCTGATTTTACTGTCTTGAAATTGCCTTCAACAAGGGATTTCCAGCTAGCTGTTTAACTGGTTTGTGATAGCATTGCACCAGTGGACCTTTCTACTGTATTTATACATCAGGAGGACTGGTTTTATTCAACTTGTGGCAGGAGTTGTTTGCCTTGTCTGTCTGAGTTGGAAAATACACAAAAGAGCTTATAGTGTAGTCATTTTATTGGCCAGAGAGCTCATTATTGAATTTTCTTTTTTTTCTGTACTGCTATAAGTTTTTTCATGTTAGTGTGGGTTAGCAGTGCCTTGTACAGTACTGAGCGCCTAGAAAGCAACTTTTCTGTGTAGAACAGTCCATCATAAAACTATGACTTGAAAAGCAGCAATATAGCACAAATACCTTGTGTGCCAACAAGTTTAGAGGAGCTAGTTGGGCATCCAGTGGCAATACTTAATAGATTTAATAGAATTCAGTAATGTGTAAATATTAAAGTTAGTAGACTTTAGTACTGTTTTATTATAATCAGCCCCAGTAAAGCACCCTTATGAGTCTACATGAAAAAAGCACCCTTAAAGCCTTCTAACCCCAATACAACACCACCACCATTGAAGCTGACAAATAAAAGGACTGGACAGTATGTACATGCAATTTCCTAACTTCTGTGTAACCAGCTAGGTGAATATGGGCATCCTGAGACAATGTAGCAATTGTCTCATGTTTGTTGACAGCCACTTAATCCTTAAAGAATCAGACATGGTATGCGAGAGGTGTACTTGCACAATGGAGCCTGGAGGCTAAACTGTTGCATGCAAGTCCACATGTGGTTGCCAAAACCACATACAACACCTACCTCACATAGCACATAGCACCCAATACACATATCCTAACATATGCTGAGGCACTTAAAAACAATCATCCTAAACAGCAGAGAGAGATCACCAAGACCACCTGCCATCAAAGCTGCAAGCCCAATGACACTTAGAAAAACAACACCTAACACCACACATACTGTCACTCTCAGTGCAGCCCCAAACATTAAGCCCCTAAGTCAAGTAAACACACTTCCCAGGACACTCATCATAGGGGCCTCCATTGTAAGATATACTGATGCCCCTCTAACTAGACTGAACAAGGAGAAGATGACTACTAGTTACTTATCTGTCTGCCAAATCATGCTGCACTCAAGTCATTACATCACAGGTACCAGTATGATTCCATCACAGTACATGCAGGTGTAAATGACCTGAGATGCACCTCCTTGGACTATACGAAGAGAGAGAGAGACCTTATAAAGCTTTCAGACAATGCATCTCAGGCTGGTATGAGCCTAGGATTGAGCAGAATATTACAATCACAGAGGATGATACCACAATATTAGCAAAAATGACTGATTGCAACAACTGTCTGTCTTTCTGCTGTCATTCTAAGAGATCCAGTATTTGTCAACTTGGGAGGACATGGGTAACAGACCACATTGCTTTGCCCATGATGGTCTGCACCTGTCCCCTCTGGGCTTTCAAATACTGTCTAAAACTTTATCCACCCCATAGTGCCTTTTTAAGCAATGCCAAATTGACAAGCCTACTGAAATAGTAAAATCAGTTCAATAGAACATCAAGGTTTTACTGCTTAATGCCAGGATCCTAAATAAAAAAAACTATCTGTGCAGTTACTGAGACATAGTTTAAAGCAGCAGAAAGTACCTAGGCAGTGCAAGGTTTCACTGCCTTTCATACTTTTATACCCGTAGTTGCACTGACAAGGGCTAAAAGTGGAGGTGTCTCACTATACATGATTAAGAAGCATACCTCTAGGGTGATCAAATAGTATGACTTTCTGGATTTGCTCCAAGTGCAGATCACCATAGACAAAATCCTGTATCATGTCCTAGCAAGCTATAGGTCACCTTTCATGTCCCAAACAACTTACAATGCAAACATGGACCTATGGGAGACACTTCCAACCTAACACCCTACTTATAGGAGACTTTAATTAACATTCTATAGACTGTGAATCCTACATGGCCTCAAGTCTACAGACACATTGATTCCTGGACCCTTCTCCAAATAGTGAATGCACCCAGTAGGGGCTCCAGCATACTGGACTTTGTGCTCACAGATATGGGACAACCTTCCACCCCTAATGTCTTATCTTCCCTGGTAAAGCTGCCTCCTTTGAAATCAAAATCAAGTCCATAATCCCAGTAAAACCAGTAACAGTTATGAACTATTCCAAGGCAAATTACCTGTTATTGAGTGATGGTTAATCAAAATTCAGTGCCCCTCCAAACCCCAAGAATACACCCACCTATACTCAGTTGCCCTCAGAAACCATATACACCCATGTCAGTGCTGGACAGAGACTGCAGAACCTACCAGAAGTAAGCTCAGAACTTGCCCCAGAAACAAACTGCATCATGACATATGAAAATTAATAGTATATACAACAAAAAGAAAAAAAAATTATGTCAAATATCGGGAAGAGTAAATCCCATAAAGGGAAAACTCTGTCATCAAAGTAAATACGCAACTAAGAGGGCTAATTAGGTCAAGCGCAGCTAACTTTGAGGTTAAGATATCCACCCAGATGCATAAAGCCTTCAACAGCTATATCAGAAAACTCAAGGGCAGCAGACAGCAATGTCCTAAACTGGTGGTTAAAGGTGCCATATTCACACAGCTTGGCAATATAGTGATGCTGCCAGTGGACAAATTCATTTCAACTTTACCCCCAACCATTCCCCTCAGTAATGCCCACAAACATAACCTCTCCAACTTTAACCATAGAGCATGTATTGGATGCACTCACTAAAGCCAATAACTAAGCCTCAATAGCCTCAATAGCATCCCAGGATGCCTACTGAGCAGTCTAAAATATGACTTATCAGGACCCCTGGAGTCATTATTTAACTATAGTCTTAAAACAGGCTTTGTGCTACCTGAATGAAGGACTGCAATGGTCACCCCCTTCATAAGACAGGACCTTCAACAGTTCCTGGAAATTCAGACCCATTAGTCTCACTAGTCTTATTTGCAAAACCATGGAAAAATTTATCAGAAGAAGGTCATGCTTACTGAATTTGGTGGGCTTCCTTGAAAAAGGTCACTAAAGTAATGGATAAGGAGAAATGGTGCATACTGCCTACCTCGATCTGGCTAAGGCATTTGATATAATTCTCCACTCAGGCATTGTCAGTAAACTTACAGCACTAGGTATAAACCCCTTTATAACAAGCTGGATCAATAGCTGGCTCACTGATAGGACTCAGGAGGTTAGAATCTGTGATGCCACCTCAACAAAGAGGCCAGTCACCAGCAGAGTCCCCATAGCAGTGTGCTAGGCCCACTACTTTTTGGCATCTTGGAAGTCAAAGCCAATGTCAAAGGCATCTGGCTAACCAAGCTCACAGATGATAGCAAACTGGGAGTAGTCAATAAACATCCTCCAGGAAGGTCTAATACAGACAAACATTTGCTGCCAAAGCCATGGTTTAAAACTCAGTATCAAGAATGCATTATAGTATATTTTAGGAAGTCTGCCACCCTGGGTAACTACCTCAACAATAAAATATCCTTAAAAGTTGATTCACTTATGAGTGACAAGGAACTCATGTTTGTAGTAACCTTGCCTTCAACCAACACATGTCCAAAGTGATAAGAAAATCCTTCTATGCCAATCAACTTATAAGCAATGATCTGACCAATCTAGGTCCAGAAAGATCATCATACCACTGTACTTGGCCCTCATCAGGCCCATCATAGAGTATGATACCCCCTTTGGTATGTATGTAGCTGACCAGACACATGCAGCAGTTGGATCTTCCATAAAGGATCCTTACAAAAAGAACACAGGGAGTAAATAAAATGTCCTACTCTGATCATCTCAAAGCCCGGTCTGTTTAATTGGTATCATACTGACTTTTGAGAGGTGATCTTTGCCTGGCATATAAGGTATCCCTGTACCCTGTTTTGATTAATCTTTTGCACATCCACAAACAAACGGGACCAGAACTACTATATTAAAAGACCTAAATTGTGCTTAAAACATAAATATGACATGTTGGAGAGACATGATCATAGGGCCTTACAAGCCTAGCTAAGTTCAGCCTGTGTTCCCAAGGGTGTCTATTTCAAGTAGACAGTAAAATCAGCACCTATTGCCAATCCAAGAGGGACACAGGTGGAACCTACAGGATGAATTTCCATTTACTCATCCAATTATCCAAATTACACTTAAATAAGGCCAACATGGGACTATGTTTAACATGAATAGGAAGCTTGTTCCAAAGGTGGGGCAACCCCTGTGAGACAAATTTGTCACTTCAGAAAATTCTGTTGATGTCACATATCAGATTAAGGTCCTTTGAGAGAGTGACCTGTGTGCCATTTGACTTGCAAATGCGCAGCATTTCCATTAAAGCTGGGTCATAGATTGATCTATATGCAAGGCACAGGTCGCTTCTGAGCAGTATATATCACACAGAGTAAAGTGACAATGATTTCAGTGTGTCTGCATAAGACAGATCTTGAAGACTCTGAATTTTCTTTGTAAGGAATCTCTGTGGTCTCTCCAATTGCTGCAGGTGTTTGGAAAGGAACATACCAAAGGGAAAGTTGTACTGTCTTGCTGGCCTGATGAAGGAAGAGTACAGGAGGGTTATAACCTCTTTTTTTCTGGAGGCAATGGCACTACTTATGAGATGAACCTCATAAAATGCCCTTCTTACCACTGCAAAGACATGGTGATTAAAGTGAAGGTTACTGTCAAATTATGTACCCAGATCTATCACAACTGACTGTGTGCTTAGGGTATTGGGTATTCCTATTGATGTGGAAGTTTGCAGAAATATCATCCATGGGTAAGAGGATGATAATGCATTTTTTTGCATTAAGTTTAAGACCATGGCTTTGGCACCAGTCATTAGTCTGTGTAAGACCTTCTTGCAGGATGTTGACACTGATAGGGGTTTCAGTGACTGATCCCAGTTTTCAGTCATCAGCAAACTTTGTCAGCCACAGTCCTTTAGTTTTAGCCTGTACTTCGGGGAAGTAGATTCTGAACAGTAGGGGGTCCCAGAACTGATCCCTGTGGAACACCACTGGTTACAGGTCTGCTAGAGGAGGTGGAGTCCCCTATTTTGACAGGATTAGTTCTATCAGTGAGCCAGTTTGCAACCCACCTGACAATATATGGGTTGATATCCAGCTAGCTGAGTTTATCAATAATGCCTGAGTGAGGGATTGTGACAAAGGCCTTGGCTAAGTCAAGGTAGGCCATATGCACAGATTTGCCCTCATCTAGGGCTTTGGTGACTGTCTCGAAGAAGTCCACCAAGTTTAACAGGCATGATCTCCCCTTGAGAAAGCTAAACTGGGTGGAGTCAAGAGTTTGGAGATTTCCTATATCTGTGTTAATAAGGTCTATGATGAGTTGTTCCATGGCTTTGCAGAAAAGGCTGGTCAGGCTAGTGGGTCTATAATCCCTGGGGTCCATGGATGCATCTTCTTTGTGCAAAGGGATGATGGTACCTAGTTTCCATTCTACTGGGACAAAGCCAGTGCTTAGGCTGTGATTGAAAAGCGTGCTAAATGGTGATGCTAATTACTGTTTTAACCCATGTAGAACACAGCCCAGGATGTTGTCTGATCCCATAGATGCTGTGTTTTTGGCCTTGGAGATACTAGGTGGGGGATGGGTGTTAGGGATGCTTTGGGGTATATGTGGCGGGGACAGGGGAGTGAAGTTTTCACTGAAAGTGTCAGCCAGCTGGTTTGCTATAGCAACAGGTTCTGTATATGTAGTACCATTAACTGAGTTCAGTGCAAATCTGTGACGTACCTTTGAGGTTACAGATGTAACTAAAGAATGCCTTGTGGTTATCCTTAGTTAGGGGAGCTAATTTGGATTCATAGGTAACTTTGAGGGACTTCAATAGGAGTTTTATTTGCTTGTTTAAGTTGTAAAGGGAGTGTTTCCAGTTTTGGACTGTTCCTTCCTACTCATAGACCACAATTTCTTTCTCCTATTATATAGCCTATTAATGACAGCTGTCCACCTGGCAAGTTTGTTTTTCCTTGAAGATCTTGCTTTGGTTCTATCAGGTATGGCAGAGTCAATACAATTGTACTGGTGCTTGTATAAAGCATTGGTGTATAGCTCAGCATAGGTGTCTGTTCTGTCAGTGGGGGGAGGGGTTATGAAGCTATTTATGCTGTCACGTGCGAGATTGTAATTGGCCTTACAGAAGTTTTTTTTTAGTGTTGTCATAGCTAAGGATGGGGGGCTTGTGTTATAGTTACTTCTAGCAAGACTGATTTGTAGTCAGATCTCACCAGGGATGGCCCCACACTGGGAGTGGTGCAGTGGTCCACCATGTTGGTGAACACCAGATCCAGGATGTTTCCGACCCTTGTGAGTGTGTCAACCAGCAGGGCATTGGAGTTAATAAACTCCATGAACCTCTGGGCAAGTGAGTTAGAACACATATAATTTACCCAGTCAATGGACGGGTAATTAAAGTCACCCAAAACCAGGGTGTTTGGTTTTATCTTGATTGACTCAAGTAGATCCACGTAGGCTGAGTTGATGTCCTGATTCACAGAAGGGGTCTTAAAGCTTGCACTGACCTGAAGAGGGTTCTTACCTACAGTCAATTGGATCCTGAAGTAATTCAAGGAATTTATGCTGTTTAACCAATCTAGAGGTGTATTTATCTTTAATGAATATTTATACACCACCTCCTTTAGCTCTTATACCTTCATTTTGTTTATGGTCTGAACGTGTGGAAGGAAATGTAACCTTGTATAGCTGGGGTGCTCTCTGCAGCCTTAAACCAAGTCTCAGTGACTGCACAAATGTCAGCATCTTCCAAGGTGAAGACTGCTTCCAGAGAGTGCAGTTTCTGGTTTAGACTCATAGTATTTAGCAGCATAACCTTGAGGTTGTTTTAGAGGGTATTCTTATGTTGGCAATTTTGTTCTTGTGGCATTGCCTAAAAAAGGCACTATGGGGGTGACAAGAGACTTATCCAATAACCAAAATCCCAGGGGTGACAGATACTGGATCCCCTTCGAATGACACCAGAAACTAAGCCAATTGTTGAAGTCAATCATTTTCTGTTTGTATTGAGGTATCATTCTAGGCAAAGATAAAATTCCGCTTAAGGCTAGGGGCATACCTGACTGAAACACATAATCAGAGAGCTCAGTAATGTCTATCCTAATATAGTCCAGTGAGGTACGTCTCAAGTCATTTACACCAACATGGGCTATGATGGAATGTTAAAATGTAAATATTAAAAATGAAATAAGTATTAGTGTTTACCTAATAAGTAATTATTTAACTGCTATGTAGTAGAATCAAGGAGATGACAACATATTCTGTTTATATAGTGTTCTGTCACTTTAAATATTTGTAGTATTTGTAGAAACTGCAGACCCATAAGTCTCACTAGTCCTATATGTAAAGCCATGGAAAGAATTATCATGAAGATGATCAATAGAGGGGTCTACTTCAAAAAATCGAAGACTCATATAATTGAATTTCATAACATCGAAACCAAAGCAATGAAACTCCAGAGAACCAAAAGCTTAAAACCACAAAACCTGGGACATCGAACTCTACAAGTGAGCAGACGTCTGATCTCACTTAAAGGCACAGTTCTACAATTAAAGATTGCCAATAGCAAATAACTATCACTGGTTTTGCTGGCTGACAAGCCCCCCACTGCATCCTCACCCTCCTAAATTATATATACCAACTCAGAAATCATGCTACAGTGAAAAAAGGGTAAATTTCCCAATCCTCACTATACTGTGATCTCCAATGCAAACCGCTGATAGTTATTTGCTGTCGGCAGTCTTTAACTGTAGAACTTTGCCTTTAAGTGATGATCAGGCTTGTGTTCGCTTGTAGAGTTCGATGTTCCAGGTTTCGTGGTTTTAAGCTTTCAGTTATCTGGAGTCTCATTGTTTTGGTCTTGATCTTATGAAAGTCAATGATATTGGTCTTCAATCTTTTGAAATAGACCCTAATAGAGATATAGTAAACCTCCAGACACTGGACCTAATCCAGTTTGGTTTCGTCAAGGGCAGATCATGCCTACTCAACCTGGTGGACTTCTTTGAGAAGGTCACCAAAGCAATGGATGAGGTCAAAATTGTTCACACTGCCAACCTTCACCTGGTCAAGGCATTTGAAACACTACCCCACTAGGGCATTGTTGACAAACTCAAGAGGTTAGGTATAAACCCGTATGTCACCCAGTGGACAGACAACTGGCTCAAAGATGGGCCCAGGAAGTTAGAACTGGGGAGGACACCTCTACAAAGAGGCCAGTCACAAGTAGAGTTCCTCAGGGATCAGTCCTTGGACTGATACTTTTTGGTATTTACTTCTCAGAAGTCAAGGCCAATGTCAGTGGTCTCTGGTTGACTAAATTTGGAGATGATTGCAAATTAAGAGCTGTCATTGAATCTCACACTGACACAAATGTTCTCTAGGAGGGGCTGACGCAGACAAACAACTGGAGTCAGAGTCATGGACTATAACTAAATGTATTTTGTTTATTTATTTTATTTTACATTTGGTAACTGGGAAAGTCCGACTGGACGCAACTCCTTTTTCAACGGAGGCCCGGGGAGAAAAGCTCCCTTAACATCACAAGTTATTAATTCAACAATTGATAAGGATAACATACACACGTTTAAGACTAGAGAAAAACAAAATTAAGCTAGGATTATTCAATAATTTAACAACTGATAAGGATAGCATATTCATATTTAAGAAGAAAGCAAAAACAAAATGAAACCATGATCTTTTAGTGAGGTGTTCCTTAGTGCAAAAAGTAGTTAGTATGGTACAATAATGTATAGTATTCATAATAATCATGATGGGGAGGTGGTAAACGAGATGAGAAGAAGAAGAGTGAGTTAGGAGGAGTGAGAATAATAAGAAAAGAGTAGTGTAGAACAATGTGGGAGGAGCTTTAAAATAGGGGGGGCCAGGATAAGATGGAGTAGGATTAACCTGGGGTGTCACAGCGGCACATCCAGTTGGTTTGCAAGTATGTTTTAAGAGATTTCTTGAACTGAGATAGGGATGTGGCAGCTGTTATGGTCATGGACAATTAGTTCCATTTTTTAGAGATATAGTTAGAAAAGAGTGAGGCCCCAGCAGAGTTATTAGGTTTTATGACTTGTAGAAGGGGTTTATTGTTGGAGTGTAGAGCCAAGAAATGCATAATAGTATCCTTTGGGAAGTCACCCATCCCAGGTAACTGTCATATCGACAACACACTCCTTAGAGATGACCCAGTAGTCAGGGACTTAGGGACACACATAGTAATCCAGCCTTTGACCATTATGTGTCGACAGTGGTGAGGAAATCATTCTATGCTGCACAACTTATAAACAAAGGTATGACATCTAAGTCCAAGGAAGTCATTGTTCCACTGTATTTGGCATTCATCAGACCTATCATTGAGTGCAATGCTCCCTTTGATATGTACCTAACCAGGCATATCCAATAATTTATTTATTTATTTAATATTTGTTGACCAGGAAAGTCTGACTAGGACAGAGTCTATTTTCAGCAGAGGCCCGGGGAGAAATGATCCAGAAGCATGACTTTGGATTGTGGGAGGAAACCGAAGTACCCAGAGGAAACCCATACGAATGCAGGGAGAACATGCAAACTCCACACAGAAGGCATCCCAGCTGAGGACTGAACCAGGAGAACCTCTTGCTGTGAGGCGACAACATTAACCGCTGCACCACTGCACCGCCCAATGTCCACAGAGGTTGGAACATTCTCAGAGGTTCTTCACTAAAAGAATACAGGGCATAAGTAAAATATCCTATGCAGTCTGCCTCAAGGCTCTCTCCCTGTATTTTGTCTCCTACAGGCTTTTGAGTGGAGAACTATGCCTGGTATTCAGGGTGTTGTCAGACCCCATTCTGATGAATTTCCTGCATATCCACAAAGCTAACAGCACCAGAATTACCCATTCTAAATACTTAAACATTGCCTGTGATATAAATAGAACCTGATGGAGAGATAGGTGTGTATCCCAGAGACTACCGAGTCTATGGAACAGGCTCCCCATCCATGTGAAGCTGAGTTCCTCCCTAACCCAATTCAAGTCCAACTTGGACAATTGGATGGAAAACCAGAAATTCATCCCTGGTTTGGCACCTATGTCTCTAATGGACACAGGTAACCTGTAAATGGTTCGTCTTCCAGGCCCATGCTTACACTTATCAAGGGTATCAAAACATGTCATAGACTTGGGATGCATGGCTAGGCTTAAAAAGGCCCTTGATGTCATTAGCCTAGTAGTTGGGAGACTTGAGTGCATGTGTGATGTGGTGCATCCTGGCAACTGACAGACAGCTGACTGTGACTTTTTCCTTATCCAACCTGGTAAGAGGGACATCTGTGTGTCTCACAATTGAGTCACCTATGACTAAGATGTTTGATTTTGTATTATGCCTTAGGATCTTAAATGGTGAGACACTGGTGATATATTATGTGTACTATGTTCTGCAGAGGATGTATTATGTGAACCATGCTTGTGTTTGAGATGCCTCTGATGTTTAGGTAAGCTTTTGGTAAGGACCTCCACATATGTAGGTTTATGTGTTGTTAGTTTAGTAGGTGGAGGAGGAGGTGTGGTCCTACTGACAACCTGCTTAGTAGCAGATGAACTGCCTGGTGAGCAAGAGAACCAGGATTCTTGGTTTTTAATATAGATGCATCTCTCACATAATGAATTTATGTGCACTAGAAGAAGTGGGTTGTCAATGTATATGAGATAGTCACTACATTGATTCAGGATGCCCATGTTGACCTGGTTGGCTGGAGAAACTGTGGGAAGTTGTCCATCCATAATGCTATGTAAGTTGATGTGATCAAATAACATGGAGAAGAGAGGAAGGACCAGGTAAAGTAGAGGATAAGAGAAGTGGACAAAAATATGAAGGGCTAGTGGGTAGGCTCTATCTTTGTACCTCAGGACTTATGCTGAATGCATCTCTTGTCAGTGATAGACAATCACAAGAACTTACTAATGGAGCACCAGCAGAGTGATAAGGGAAAATGTGCATACGGAAGTGTTTGCACTGATAACCGTCAATGGTGCCCACCGCTGCTTGGAAATGAGTGATGCGCAAACAAGTGCAAACCTGCCCAAACAAGATACTTATATAGCAAACAACAGCAAACTGATTTAAACAAATTAACCAATAAAAAAGCTCAAAACTGAGCCCTGTTCCAGCAACCTTCAATTAGACAAGTTTTAACTGAAAACACCTGCCACTAGGGTGCAGGGGAACCCTCTTCAACAAAAGATGGCCTGGTTTAGTGCTAAATTCTACAAACAGAACTAGATTCAGCAGGTCTAAATTTAGTCTGTGCTACACCAAACAAAGTGCAACAATTTCAGAAAAAAACATTTCAAATAAGCAGTGGTATGGTAAAAATGCAGTTCAAAAGTGCAATATACAGTGAAAACTTCTACTTAATTTTTGCAGAGATCAGCAGATGCCTTGGATTGATCATATAAATACAGCAGAGTGTAGCTGGTCACCAATCTCTGTGGAGCTTCTCAGAGAATTCCCATTCTCTGAAGCAGGCTCTCCATCCATATGAAGCAGAGTTAATCTCCCTATCCTTATTTAAGTGCAACTTGGACCAATAGAAATTCATCCCTGTTCCAACTCCTATGTCTCTGATGGAGAAAGCCAGTCATTAAATCACCCCCTATAAATCAAATATAAACCAAATATGTGGGTCACATTTGGGTTACACAGTTAGGCTTTTAAGGGGCATAGTGGTAATTAGCCTATTATATACCTATGAATCTATGAGTATAAGCAACGTTCACAAAATGTGATCTATCAGACAGGCAGTTTGCAATCCAGTGGCTAACATAGGGGTTTGCATTACTTTTATCTAACTTTTTAACAATACCAATATGGGGAATAGTATCAAAAGCCTTGACAGGATCAAAATAAGCAGTGTGCACTGATACACCATTGTCTACTACTACTTCTGTGATATTTTCAGTTACATTTGTTATATTCAGGAAAGAGGACATGTCCTTCACAAAACAAACTGAGGTCTAGATCAGTTATGTTGCCTGTGACTACATAGCTGAGCTGTGTTACTGTACATTTCACAGTTTTGCATTTAAGGCTGGTGAGGCCAATGGGCATATAACCACCCTGATCTGTATAGGGACCACATTTTTGTACGGGGAGTTACTGTGGCTGTCCTCTAGGTATTGGGCAAACATCCTGTAGGTAGAGGAAATCTAGGGGACTGATGCAGAGTATCATCCCCCCAGAGCAAAATAAGAGGGGATGATGAGAGACTGGATCTGCCTAGAGTAAACTGGGAGATGCTGAGCTCTAGGGCAGAGCTAGAGTAGGAGGTATTTGACATCTTGGACCAAGAGGAGTTGAGCAAACCAGTGCAGGACTGCAACAGTGACCATGGCACTATGCGATACAGAGTTGGATGAGATTGTAAGAATAACAAGACAAAGATGGAGTCGTCAAGGTCATAGACGTGAGTGTAGGTAAAGTAAAAGAATGCAAACATAGGAATGTGAGATTAGTAGCTAGGGCAGAGGATAGTAACTACAATGAGAAGTAAGGAGGAATGTATTAGGTGAGGGATGTACAATATAAGTAAGATCATAAAAAAAGGCAATAGTAAGGGCAGGAGATGTTAAACTTGATAAGGGGGTCAGCAGACGTGACCTCAATGGGAAGAAAAATGTTTAGGTACATAACAGACAGAAGGAAAGGAGGACAGAACTGGTCAGACTTGGCAAATATGGAAAGGAAGTCAGAGTAGACTGGAAAAAAACAAAGGTACTGAATGAATATTTTGCTTCAGCAGGAAATCAAATGAAGGATGTCATTCTAGAATAGTGGCAGGTCGGAATGGGGATAACAGTGGACAGACATCATAGTATAGCTGGAGGAGATTCACAGAGAAATGCCTGCCCTTAGGGAAGACAGAGCACAAAGATTAGATGGGCTACCTTCCAGTCATTAGAAATCTAGGTGGTGTGTGGACAGATCTCCTAATACAGATTTTTAACTTCATTTGCTAATGCAGATATACTAGAGAGCTAAAAGACAAAAAGCATGGTACCACTGCACAAGGAAGAACTGAAAGAAATCTGTGGAATAGCAACTTCTGTAGCTTACAAGAATAGCAGAGAAAGGCATGCAGATAATACTGAGGAAAAACTGGGAGCACCTTTAGAAGAAAATCTGCAAGTCAACAAACAGCATGGTCTCATGCCATTCAAAACTGATCCAGTTTTTATCAGATCGTAGATGAACTTGGCAGGGGACTAGTGAAAGATGTGGGCTGCCTAGACTTCAGAAAGGCTTTTGGCTTGGTCCCAACCAGGGTGATGATATGAGCACTGTACAGGCTGAAGGAAGGGCCAAAACTGAGGAGCAGGGAAGCTACATGGTGAAATGGTAGTATATACTGGATTATGGGGAGATAGACAATATCAAAAGTTTGGAACCTGTAGGGTCTGTCCTGATTCCAGGACTTTTCAGTTTGCTTGCCTCAGACATATCTGAAGGAAAAGAGAGTAACGGCAACTCTTTGCAGATGACAGAAAGATAGCAGCAGCATTGGAGGACAGCAACGAATCTAATGAAGGATTTGGAAAGGCCGAACAAGTTGCCATAAAAGTGACATTTCAGATCAATGCCTATAAATGTAAAGTAATACATTTTGATCACAGTAACCTTGGTGTAAATTACCACATGTGGAGAGTAGACCTTATAGTGATAAAGCAGAAAAGTGATCTGGGGGAGCTGATCACTTCTGGACTGGACCACCAGGCACAGGCCAACACAACAATGACAGCAGCAAACAGTACATGAAGGTGTGTCTTCAGAGGGACAAATCACAGAGGCAAACAGATATTGTTTCCACTCTACAGAACCTTGGTCAGATCGCACATTCAATACTTTGTGCAGTTCTGGAGGTATATAAGGGGAAGAACATCGGGTTGCTGTATGGAATCCAGAGGAAAGCTGCCAGTAAGGTCCATGAGATGGAGGGCAATGAATATGACCTGAAGCTGGAGGAGTTAGAGCACTTTCCATTTGAGACTAGAAAAGATGAGAGGCATGATGCAATTACACAAGATAGGGTCAGAGAGATATGAAGTAGGCATTTTAAACCAA
Source organism: Protopterus annectens (assembly GCF_019279795.1). Taxonomy (NCBI): domain Eukaryota; kingdom Metazoa; phylum Chordata; order Ceratodontiformes; family Protopteridae; genus Protopterus; species Protopterus annectens. The sequence goes on along the minus strand of NC_056727.1, from coordinate 15,546,922 downwards.
AAGGACAGATAGATACTAGACAGATTCAATAGATAGACAGATATATAGATAGATAGATAGATAGATAGATAGATAGATAGATAGATAGATAGATAGATAGATAGATAGAGGGGTGTAGAGGCAGCAGGATATAGACACAAACTACTAAATCCACATAGTCATCAAGAAGGTATGATACTTGTGAAAAAATGAGTACAGGAGAAGGAAGAGTTGGAAGGAAGGTAGAATGTTAAATGCACCGAAGAGCACATAATAGGTAGGTTTATTTTATCTTTCTGCCATTTTGCAAAATAAACATAATAAAATGAGACAATATTCACTGGTTCTTTGAAGTAGAGGGATAGAATACTGAGTACCTATGACTGAGCAGCAACCCACGTGCCTGAAGAATAGTCAGGTGAAGGTATGAACTAGCTGACAGAGCCTGGTCACCCATGCTGGGGAGAGGGTAAGCAGATTTTTCCACTGAACTGATGACAACTGGCAGAGGCTGAATGCAAAGCTTCTGATACAGCTATACATAAGGTGTATCAAACAGCTCCTCGCTGTTTATTCAGGTAAATGTAGGTTTGGAAGCACACATTGGTAAATACTTGACACCAGTTCCTGCACTGGTGCAATATGTGACAGGATGCTATGTTGTGAAGGAATTAGAATCAAACAACTTTAAGATCTCCCATATGATAATGCCAAGAAAGGCGAAGCAGTCAAAAGGTGTGGAAGAAAAGTGGCAAGAAAAAAAGCTGCAGTTCTCAGGATGATGTCAAGTAGAAGGCATGGACTAACATTCTTTTATAATAAGGTCAGTATTCTTGGAATGTCCTCAAAGAGAGTTCAAGAAAGGGAGAAGTCTGTGTGAGTCACAGATGTTCATAGGTTCATAGGTTCATACTAGGCTATCTGCCCTGGGGCAATTATAAGCCTAGCCCGATTTTGTTTGGCTTACACCACCCCTTGATTTGAGTATACTGTGCCCTTTTTACGGTTTAGTTTACTGTGCCTCTGTCTAATAGTGACACGGAAGTAATCCCCGGAACAAACCAATGATCCCCCATCCACTCATCAAGATTCTTCTTAAAGAGATTCGATGAGGTGCTTTGCCTAACATGAATTGGAATTCTATTCCAGAGTGAAGGGAGCCTCTGGGTTATGAATCTGTCCTTCCAGAAAGTCCTATTTATTTCTGTGCTGAGGTTCAAATCCCTTGAGCGTGTGGCTCTAAGGGATTTAGATTTACTGAGGTGGAGCATGTCCATTAATTCTGGATTTGACATAGCTTTGTATGTCAGGCATAGATTGCCTCGAAGTAGACGGTATGCAACTGAGTAGAGCTGGAGTTTTTTTAACCGAGCAGCATATGGCATCTGTTTGAGTCCCTTGATCCTCTTGGTGAGGTACTTTTGGGGTCTTTCTAATTGCTGCAGGTGTCGGGTAAGGTACATCCCAAAAGGGGCATTGTATTCTATGATGGGCCTGATGAGGGATGAATAAAGGGGCATGATTACCTCTCTTGATTTAGATGTGAATCCTTTCATGATGAGGTGGGCCATGTAGAAGGTCTTTCTAACCACTTTGGCAATGTGGTTGTCAAAGGAGAGATTGCTATCAACTTGGGTGCCCAGATCCCTAATTACTTTCTCTGTACTTAATGGTTTACCGCCTATGTGGTAGTTTGTGGGCACATTGTTTTTGCCAAAGGGTATGACTATACACTTTTTGGCATTTAGCTTTAGACCATGGCTCTGGCACCAGTTATCCGTCTCTGTGAGACCTTTTTGAAGGATGTTTGTGTCAGCTGGAGAGTCAATTATGGTGCCCAGTTTGCAGTCATCTGCGAACTTGATGAGCCATAGTCCTCCCACGTTGGCCTGTACCTCGGAAAAGTATATACCGAACAAGAGCGGTCCCAGGACAGAACCTTGTGGGACACCACTTGTGACTGGTTTCCAGTCTGACATGGCTCCAGCAACTCTCACTCTGTGGGTTCTGTCTTTGAGCCAGTTTGCGACCCATCTTGTGACATAGGGGTTTATATTTAAGCTGGATAGCTTATCTATGATGCCCGCGTGGGGTACTGTGTCAAATGCCTTTGCTAGGTCTAGATAGGCTGTGTGGACTATCTTCCCTTCATCTATGGCTTTGGTGACTCTTTCAAAGAAGTCAACCAGGTTCAAAAGGCAGGATCTGCCCTTGACAAAGCCGAATTGGGTAGGATCTAGTGTCTGTAGGTCCCCGATGTCTTTGTTTATGAGCTCCATGATGATCCTCTTCACAGCCTTGCAGACTAAGCTAGTCAGGCTTATGGGGTGATAGTTTCCAGGGTCTGTGGAGGCTCCACCTTTGTGAAGTGGGGCCACTGTTGCTGTACGCCATTCTGTGGGCACATATCCTGTAGTGAGGCTGAGATTGTACAGCTGTTTTATTTGAGGGATTAGTTCTTCTTGGAGTTCATGTAGGACGCAACCCGGGACACCATCTGGTCCCATGGAAGCAGTGTTTTTTGCTTTGGAGAGGGCAGCCTTCACTTGAGCATCAGAGATGTTTGGGAGGCAGCCCCCTGCTGGGATAGACACTTGCTCTTTTGGGGAGGAGGGGGTGGAGAAGTTTGCACTGAACCTGTCTACCAGGACATTGGCGATGTCTGTGGGTTCAGTGTATTTTTTGTCATTTAGAATCAACTCAGAACAAGTTTGGGAGTTGCATCCCAGGTTCCTAACATAACTGATAAAAGCCTTATGATTGTCTTTAGTGTCCTGTGCAATTTTTCTCTCAAAGCTGGCCTTGGAGGATTTTATGCGGGATCGTAACTTTTTGCTAGTACTGATCAGAGATGACATCCCTATTAGGGATTTTGCTCTATCATGTAGTATCTTCCTCCTTCTGTTGTACAGTCTATTTATGGCTGGGGTCCACCAGACTGGACGCCTGCCTTTGGATGATTGGGTCTTGGTTTTGTTTGGGATAGCTTGATCCATGCATTCCTGGAGATGTCCATAGAATGCATTTATATAGGATTCTGCAGTTTGGGCCATAGTTTCCACTGGCCCTGGGGCATTGAAAGATGTCACTTAAGTTTTGAGAAGTGAGAAATTTGCTTTTGAGAAGTTTTTCACTGTGGTTTTCTGAGCTGGGGGTGGGGTCGGGATGTGGATATCCAGTGAAATTAATTTATGGTCTGATCTTACCAATGAAGGATATACTTCTGGTATGGAGCATAGAGTCCCCATGTTGGTAATGATCAGGTCTAGTATGTTATCCCCTCTTGTGGGAGTGGTGACTAGTTGTTCCATAGCATTTGAGTTTATAATTTCCAGGAACCTTTGGGCTAAGGTTCTAGGGCTTGAGTAGTGCTCCCAGTCTATGTTTGGGTAGTTGAAGTCACCCAATATAATGGTGTTTGGAGAGATCTTCATGTTCTCCAATGTTTTCAGGAAAGCCGAGTGGGATTCCTGACTTTGAGAGGGTGGTCTGTAGGATGCTATAAACTGAAAAGCAGTTTTGCCCACTGTTAGTTGCACATGGATGGTCTCTGATACTTCATGCAATGCCACTAACCTGGAGGTGTGGATATCCTTGATAAATATGGAAACTCCCCCTCCTTTTGTGGTTTGGTCTGGGTTTTGGGGCTGAAAGGCATGATATGAGGTATAACCTGGTAGTGCTGGGGTGCTCTCTGGAGCCTTGAACCAGGTTTCTGTCACTGCACAGATATCGATGTTCTCCATACTGAGGAGAGCTTCGAGTGCATGCATCTTGAGGTTAAGACTTCTGGCATTTAGCAGCATTACCCTTAGTTTCTTGTACCTTGTGCTGTCTATGGAGGTTGGTTTGACTTTTGAGCCTTGCCTAAAAAAGGCACTATGGGGGTGGCCAGAGCCTTTGCCAGTATCCGAAAGCCCAGTGGTGACAGGTGCAAGCCGTCCCTAGTGAAGCAACGTGGCTTGTCGAGCATGTCATCCCAGGCTGATAGACACTGGATCCCCTTTGAATGACACCAAAATTTTAGCCAATTGTTAAAATCGATCATTTTGTCTTTGTACTGTGGCATCATTCTAGGTGAGGGTAAGATGCTGCTCAAGGTCAGGGTCATACCGGCCTGGGCTACATGATCAGAGAGCTCCTCTATGTCTCTTTTCATGTAGTCCAGGGAGGTACGTCTCAGGTAATTCACACCAGCATGTACAATGACTGAGTCATATTTGTATTTGCTTTGGAGTGACCTGAATGTTTGTGTTATGTGGCGGATCCTAGCGCCCGACAGGCAGCTCACTGTGACCTTCTCCTTGTTCAGCCTGGTGAGTGGGACATCAGTGTGCCTGACAATAGAGTCACCTATTACAAGAGTATCGGGTGCGTTATTCTGCCTTAAGGGCTGTGGCTGCTTGACACACTGACTTTGTGGGCTATGTGTTGTGCGTGTTTTGTTTTGGGATGACGTTTGCTTGGATGTCTGTTTTAGAGGTCTCTGTTGCTTAGGTAGATTTTTTATTTAGAGCCTCTGAGTATGTTTTAGGGTATTTATGTGTTTGGTTCGCCGATGTGGTAGGACTATGTGATACTGGAATTGTGTTGTGTGAGGTTACCTTCTCCTCCTGACTGGTTATACCAGTTTTGAGATGAGAGAGCTCAGCCTCCAGTTTGGCTATATGGTTGCATCTCTCACATATATTTTAACCTGTTTGGAGGAGGAGAGGGTTGTCCATGTACATGAGACAGTTGTAACATTGCCTCAAAATTCCCAGATTCACCAGCTGGGCTGGAGAGGAAACCATGTGCTTAAAGGATTCAATTTGGAGGTGCATATTACCATGGGAATAAGTTGTGTTGTAGTAGTCTAATAAGAGGTATAGAGATAAATATTAGCAAGAAAAATGCAAACAGGAGGGACAGCAGGGGAAAGAACAGTCCAAAGCCGGGTACTGTTATAGTCACTTAAAAGCCCAATAACTCAGAGATCAAGTACAGAGGAATGCTCTCTTGTCATTCAGTTTGTCCGTTCTCATAAGACGCATCTCAGTAATTTAGATTCCTGTTGGCATGTGAAAGTATGCCATTGCATAATTCCTGCATGGGTTCACAATAAAAATTAATAACTGTGGCAGAAACTTAAGACAGTATTTTTGGATAATATTAGTAAATGTAAAAATGGCATTTACTCTTTATTCATTCACATTTGTGTAGTTTGTTGGCGTGGTTTTTCAGGGGTTACTCATACATTACAGCATTCAGGTCAGCTTTTGACATACTAATGCTGTGAATTCTAGGCATGTTACCAATGTGGCTTTGAGGGACACAAACAACACTTTACATTTCCAATTGTTTTACAGTAGAGATAGTTTGTGAAAAAATGTAACTTTGTGCAATGAAATGTTCTTATCATGGCAGGATAGGACATGTAAATAGTTTGCTGACTATAAGAGCATATATAATAATGTAGCGAAGATTCCCTACCCCTTGAGATGGCAGTCCTCGTATCCTCGTATTGTTTACATTCTTCTTTGTCTGCATAATGTACATTGTCTCCATTGATCTGCACCATGTTTCTAGTGATTGCATGTTACTTGGTAATCATGTTTGCCCTTTGTCACTGTCAGGATAATTGGATCCTTCAAAGATATCTCCTGTCTTATCGATTCCTAAAAACATCAACCTTCATGTGCCTGTTTTCATCTCAGGTCAAGCCTTGACACAGTTTCTCAGCAGTTTCGCAAACAGTGATTCTTGCCACTGAATTTCAAACTGAATTTGTCTTATTCATTCAATTTATTGTTGTGTTCATTCTGTGGTCTAGTTTAGGTTATCTTATATTACAATCATATCTTGCAAAAATTCCTCATCATATTTAAAGATCAAAGAAAGCCATCTATAGTGTTAATTCTAACCCTGAAGAATGCAATGCAAACACACAAACAATATGTTTGTGAAGTTAACATTTATTGACTTGTACTCCAACTGTAACTGCCAAACAGACCATTTAATTATAAAGACATAGCATATTTCTAGTAAACACAGGATCTTCTGCAACTCCTTTTAACAGGCTATTTCTTCTACATCCTGACCTTGGTCTAATTTGGAGAGTTGTGTGTGCCCTACATTTGAAAAGACATGCCTACAATAATTTTAAAAGCAGATTTGTTGCAAAGTGGAAGTAGAAGCTGAATCATAAACATTACTTTTTATAAATGCTTGGGAAAACTAGTGCAAATCTTAAAATGCAAAGATTAAGTATGGTAAGTATTCTAGTTTATCTTATGCAAACAATAAAATTAAACAAGAAATTATATTTTGTGAAGCACTTTACATGTGATTTTTAATAGTTCATATCCAATTGACAGAAAATCAGTTATTGCTGTGAAGCTTCTCATACTGACCATCAGTGCTTTTTATTGCGATCTATTTGGAAGATGAGTAGGTTAACAACTACATCAAACACTCAGTTAACTGGGACCCATGGGGATTGGTAGATGCCGGATAACTGTAATTTCTGGTTGCTTGAGAGAGCTACTATTAAAAATAAGCCTGCCTAATACTGTGCCCTATACTATTTGTTTGGTTTGACTTGTTCTCAGGTTGGGGAGAGAGGGAATTTATTCCTATCTTCCTTCTTAAAACTCTAAATCTCTAAAAACATAAGGTATGTTTCTGGGGGGGGGGCAGAAAGTACAACGCATGAAAAATTGTAATGTAGTTCTTTGATTTATTTATTTTTTTTGTCAGTTGCTTGAGTTCCGGTTAAGTGAGTGTTTACTGTGTTGTCCCTTGGCATTAATAAACTCTACAACAGAAGGAAGAAACTGTTGCAGAAAAACATGATGTCCCAAGACTGGAAAAACTCCCTTATTAGCCTCAACAAAAAGTTGAGATCCCTCATCAAATCCTCTAAAGCCAGCTATGAAGGAAGAATTGCTGCAGACACTAAAAACAATCACAAAGCCTTATATAGTTATATCAAGAACCTCCATGGCAATACCCAGATTTGCTCTGAGTTACTGCACAATGGTAGCTCCTATACTTAGCCAACAGATAGCACCAGCATACTGGCTGACAGATTCATTGCCAACTTTACCCCTCTCTCCCCCATAAAAGACCAATCACAATGCTGGAAGAATGCCATGGCACCCAGCATTACTGCAGCACAGGTTAAAGCTGCATTGTCCAACGCCAAGAATTCAGCTTCCATGGGATCCGATAATATCCCTGGCTGTGTTCTTGATGAACTACGAAGTGAGCTGGCACCATATCTATGTGCCCTGTTCAGTCACAGCCTCACCTCAGGCTTTGTCCCTACTGAATGGCACACTGCTACAGTCATCCCTCTCCATAAAAGGGGAGAAATTACAGACCCTGGGAATTATCACCCCATTAACCTGATCAGTCTGATATGTAAAGCTAAGGAGCACATCATCATGTACCTGATTAAAAAAGATATAGGAAATCTCCAAACTCTAGACATCATGCAATTTGGCTTTGTGAAAGGGAATTATGCCTGCTCAACCTGGTTGACTTCTTTGAGTCAGTCACCAGGGCTGTGGATAATGGCACAGCCTTCCTCATTCTGGCCAAGGCCTTTGATACCATTCCTCACTCAGGAATTATTGATAAACTCATGAAACTAGGCATCAACCCCTACATCACTAGGTGGGTTGCAAACTGGCTCACTCATAGAACACATAGTGTGAAAGTAGTAGACTCCATGTCAGACTGCCGACCAGTCACGAGTGGAGACCCACAGGGATCGGTCCTGGGTCCTTTCCTGTCTGACATCTACTTTTCAGAAGTCCAGGCCAACACAGGACTCTGGCTGACCAAGTTCACAGATGACTGCAAGATGGGAGCCATTATTAACTCCCCACATGATGCAGGCATCCTACAGAAAGACCTCACTGAGACCAATGACTGGTGTCGAAACCATGGCCTTAAGCTTAATGCCAAAAAATGTGTCATCACCGTCTTTGGTAAAAACTCAGTTCACACTAATTACCACATCAATGGGAGCCCACTGAACACTGAAGGTGTTATAAGAGATCTGGGGACGCAGGTTGACAGCAACCTCTCCTTCGACCACCACATTGCCACTGTGATCAGAAAGTCCTTCTAGGTGGCACATCTCATTTCCAAGAGTTTTGCATCTAGGAAGAATGAGGTAATCTTCTCTCTACTCTTCCCTCATTAGACCAGTCATTGAGTATAATGCCCCATATGGCATGTACCTCACTAGACACCTACTACTTTCACACTGTGTGTTCTGAGTCAGAAGTCCTAGGCACCTGTAACATCTGGAGAGGCCACAGAAGTACCTCACGAAGAGGATCCAAGGCATTAAACACATGCCCTACATGGACAGACGCAAAATACTCCAGCTATTCTTTGTCTCATATTGCCTACTTAGAGGCGATCTTTGTCTGACTTAAAAAGCCAAGTCTGACCCTACTCTGTTAGAAATGCTACGTCTAAAGAAATCCCAATCCCGCTGTACCACATGCTCCAGAGACCTCAAACTCATTACCACAATCAACAGAACATGCTGGAGGGACAGGTTACTCAGCCAGAAACTTACCATACTCTGGAATAGATTTCCCATACATGTCAAGCAGAGCACCTTGGTGTCCCTCTTCAACAGAAATCTTGATGAGTGGATGGGTAATAGAAAGTTCACCCCGGGGATCACTCCAGTGGTGCTACTTGATAGAGGCACTGGGAACTAACGTTGGGTGGCAAGAAACCAGGGCACTTCTATGGGCTAATAAAAACCCCAAAGGCAAGGGTAATTTCCAAAACTTTATGTTAGTGCTTTTGTTCAGTTTTCATACATGAACTTCTTCAGAAAAAAATATTTAATATGTGCATTTTGATTTTGAAATTTGTCTGAAGAAGTTCATGTATGAAAACCGAATGAAAGTGCTAACATAATGTTTTGGAAATTACCCTTACCTTTGTGGTTTTTATCAGTTTTTCAACTTCTATGAGCTAGGCTTGAAAAGGCTCCAGGACCATTAGCCTAGGACACACCTATCAACCTATGAACCTATGATATAATATGGGTAAGTAACAACTTTTCCTATAAACATTAACAAGCAGCAGAAACTTTGTGACATTTTTGTACAGTTTCCTGTTTCACCCAATGGACATTACTTTTTCTTGTGACATCTGAGAACATGTGGGTTGGTGTCAATATTCAGGCTGTCTCATCCTGATATCCCTAAATGATTTCTTTTATGACTTGTCAATATGCTGTATCAGCCTATGTTGGAAACGGTCGCTGCTTTTATCTGTTAATATAGTCCCAGGGAGCTGCTTATAAACCACTAAGTTTTCTGCATCTGTACATCTGTTGTCTACTGCTATGTAGGCAATGGAAAGCATCTATGATGTGATATTATTTTGTTGTAAACATAACTGTACTACATCACAGTAAATGGAAGAGTTGAACTCTGGCATTGAAATAAGGATTTCTCAACCATGGGGCCAGGGTTTGTATTGGAATTGGAGCATGCATTTCACAACTAAAATGCTTCAATTTACTTTCAAAGTGCCTTTTTATAGCTAGATAAAGAGATAGATTGATCTATATATAAATAAAATAGATACACATATGCATATATAAAATTATAATTGGTCACACAAAAACGCAAAAAATATTAACATTTTCATGAATTAAAACCTGACTTTAAGTTTCAAAAAACATATCACTGTCTGCAGTAATTGTGGGTTAGTCAATTACCATGCTGGTGAGAAATTCCAGTTTAGAAATATGGCTGAGCTGTGTAGACAATCAGCTCTTTAATGGCTCATTACCGTGTCCTTGAATCAAACGCTACTCATCAGACTTGACCATACAAGTGATCTCCATAGCATCCATGCATTCTATTAGCAAAGGCACTCCCTTACACACAGACATGCACAAGCAAGTACGCACACCCACACATGCACAAACACACACATTCTCATACAGGTATGCAACACACACACACACACACACACACACACACACACACACACACACACACACACACACACACTCAGCTAACCTTGCCATCTGTATGGTCACCACCAAAACAGATGCAAACACACACACACCCCCACACACACACATACACACACACACACACACACACATGCACCTCTACTGTCAGCATCACCTGCCAACCTCCCTGTCATACTGTGACCACTCAGGCATAAACACAGACAGGCACTCACACACACAAACAAGCATGCATATCACACTCACAAAGACACACATGTATACCACACACACACACACACACACACACACACATACACACACACACACACACACACACACACACACACACACACACACACACACACACACACACACACACACACACACACACACACCCACAGACACACACACACACACACACACACACACACACACACACACACACACACACACACACACACACACACACACAAACACACATACACAGATATATATAGCCAGCCACAGATACATACACACATATGCACACTAGATTAATGTTTGAAAAAAAAAAAAAAAAAAAAAAAAATATATATATATATATATATATATATATATATATATATATATAGAGAGAGAGAGAGAGAGAGAATATATATATATATATATATATATATATATATATATATACACACACATATATATTTACGGATGCCCTACACCCAATCTAGATGACACAATGCCGATACCCAGGTGATCAACATGAAAACATTGAATTAACCAATATCAATGTATCAACATATTCCGTGGATCCTCTCAGAATTGACCTGGAGTGGACAAACCAATGGCAAGTGTTTTTTAGGGGGCATGTCCCCATGTACCCCCCACTAATGATATATATTAACTCCAAAATTACACAATCCCAGAGGAAAGGGAGTATGTCTTACACTAGGGCGGCTGATCTTGCATACCTGTCAATCATCTGTCTGTATCAACCATTCAAGGTTCAACCACTGTGTCCATTCAATCAGCTGAAGAACACACACACACACACATATATTTATATATATATATATATATATATATATATATATATATATAGGTCTACTGCTTAACATTGAAAATGCACTTCTCCGAAATTAAGCAGTAGACCCTACACTTCAGCAAAAGTCCACTTAAACAAAAGTGCACTTTTGCTGAAGTCTACTACCCAAAAAAAAAAAAAAAAACACTAAAATAAGTTTTTGCGGGGGGGCAAGCCCCCTTGCACCCCCACAGCCCCCTACTTAAATATACCAACTCCAAGATCGCACTACAGCGAGGAAAAGGGAATATTCCCATTCCGCGCTGTAGTGTGCCTGCCGAAGTCAATGTTTGAAGTTTCACTACTTCGAACAAGTGGACTCGGTGAAGGGGAGTTCAAAGTAGTGAAACTTTGAACAAATTGACGGAACCCATATATATATATATATATATATATATATATATATATATATATATATATATATATATATATCAGCACAGTATTTGTAAGAAATTTGAAAAACACTGGTTATCTGTTTGAAAGAATAGTGTACGGTTAACCAGCACCCTTGAAACAAGTGCATTTGTATTTTGTTGCCAGGTTCTTGGTTAATTTCTTTTTAAAATGTGAGACTATTCATTGCAGTAATATCATGAAGCAGAGAGTTCCGTGATGCAGGTACCAGTTTTGGAAAATATTTCACAGATAGCTAAGGAGAAATGAGGTCTGTTGAATTTGATGGAGTTGTTGGATTGAAGGGAGTAGTAGAAATCCTGAATGAAAAGCTGCGGGCAGTATCTGTTATGAGCAGTATCTGTTATGAAGTAACCTAAAAAGTAAGCATATTAAGCAGATATGTAGCCACTGCTGTGACCGAAAGTCATTTGGCCATTTGAATGGATTTGAAGTGATGATATGAAGAACTGGCTGACTGGAGCAGTCTGAATATTTAGACTTTAGTAGTTTGAAAAAATAATGCAGTGTTGTATACTGGTAATGGAACAATGATTGGTAGTGTGTATTCCAGTCTGGGGACTAAAACATTCATAATGATGGCTCATCATGCTTCAGGAGTAAGAAGATTGGAAACGGACTTAGAAGGTTTAAGTTGTTGTTGAAGTACATTAGAAGTCATGACTTCAGAATGTTCTTAGAGTGTCATCTAATAAAAGTCCTAGGTAGTTTTGTTCTTTAGAAAAAAGTAGAGAGGTACTGTTGGGATGCTTTATACATGATGTGGGTACATTGGAGAGGCGCTTACATGTACCAAAGAGCATCATTGTAGATTTGTTTGTCACTTAGCTGATTCCAGATTAGGGAACGTAATCTGCAGAAACCATGCTGTTTATTTGTTAGGATGTCATATTTTTTGATGTATTCAGAGTTTGGGTTAGGTGTTTTTGGGGAACAAGGATAATAACAGTGTGTTTAAAGCAATTAGGACTTTTTTCCAGTGGTAATATATAGGTTAAAGGTATAAGCTAAGGGTTTAGCAATGAAGAAAGCACCTGGGGATAAGATTTTGGGGGTGTAGCTAGTGGAATTTATGACTGAATTTGTTATAGATGTGAGCCACATTTTTGACTTTTTCTAAGATGCAGTTTGAAGTAAAAGGGTGGATTGTCAAAGACTTTGTGTAGCAGAGTAGTGGAGAGAGATATACCATGTCAGAAAAACAGGAATTTTGTCTGAGAAATGAGTTGGAGATGTTGTCTGACAAGACTTCTAAAATGTCTGGTGCATGTTTGGATAGTATTTTAGGAAACATTTTCTTGGCTGGATTTAAAGGGATTCCAGAATTGCTGTAGGTTTCCCAGCAGCTTGGGTTGAAGATTTCTATAATATTGTGCATTGCCTTTATTGATTAGGATTTCACAGTCTTTTAAAGGTCAGTGTAGATTTGTTGTTTGGTTGTTCTATCACCTTCTCAGACTGACCATGCTTTGTTTCTATTCCTCATGGGACACCCTAATGCATCAGTGAATCAGGTGATATCAGTGGATTTACAGTCTTCTTGAGCAGATTAATAGCTTGGTTTGAGTGGGGATGGCTAGAGTTGAAGTGGGATCAGTGCACTTGTAAACTGTAGACCAGTCAGTATGAGGTGGTCATCCTGCCATTGCTCAAATTGGTGACCGGTGCATCAGTGAGTCTGCCTATGGATTCTCCTATGACTAGGACTTTGCCAGATGTAATGCCTCAACTTTGCTGTCATAAGGAGATCTAGGCCACCATTTGAGTGCTCCCTTTTTATAATTTTGTTTTCCCTAGTCTCTATGGATGTTGTCAACCTACCAGTGTTGTGTTGAGTATTCTGTATACCAAAGCTTTGTATAGGAGGACTTTATGATTTGGGCTGGTATTTTAAGTGTGTCATTGTAAGAAGGGTTGTTGGTTTAGGACATGGTGGACATGTTTATGTGAGGGCAACATCAGAGCTGACAACAAGTTGAGTAAAGTCAAATGCTATTAGGCTGGCAACAGAATGCGAGGTAATCTGTGACTTCACGAAATATTGTGACTGGGTAATAGGGAGTACTAATGAGTACTAACTGCAGTAAAGGGGTCTATATACCAGAAAAAAAAGGAGGAGCAAAGAGTCAAAATACCACAGCAACAATTATATACATGCACTGTAAGCAAATTAAGAGTGCACGAAAAACAACAAAAGGTGATACAAAACTTATAAATACTTAAATCAGTGACTGCCAACTTGTCCTAGGTACCATTAGAGCAGCAAGTTACTATTCATGATTTGGTATGGGGGTGCCAAAACAACAGTATTGTATGTGCATATGCATGCCCCACAGAAATACACACACACACACACACACACACACACACACACACACACACACACACACACACACACACACACGAACACACACATACACAGATATCTATTTACTGTATAATATATATATATATATATATCTACATGTATGAATGTATATATATATATATATATATATATATATATATATATATATATATATATATATATATATATATATATATATATATATATATATTTTATATATATATATATATATATATATATATATATATATATATATATATATATATATATGGGTCTACTTTGTATAACCGAACTTCCGATTCACCGACACACAATTTACCGACCCCAAACAACAGAAAACACACAACACCGACAAACACCAACAACTCAAAAAACCGAACACCATTACACTGACACAAAAAATGTAAACTACACATTGCACACAATAACATAACCACTAACCTTAACCTAAACCCTAACCCTAACGTCCGACACTACCGCACACTTACCCAACCCGCACCCTAACCCTAACTCACTTAACCCACCCCTAAACCTCAACACCGTCACTATCGCACACTTACCCTACCTGCACCCTAACCCTAATTCACTTAACCCACCCTAAAACATTAAGCCCATCACTATCGCACACTCACTCCACCCACATACTAACCCTAACACACTTAACCCTTCCCTACACTACACTACGTCACTATCACACACTTACCTTACCGGAACCCTAAGTCCGACACTACCGCACACTCACCTTTCCCACACCCTAACCTAAAATCCCTCACTATCGTACACTTACCTGTCCGCTCCCCAATCCTAAATCCGTCACTATCGCACACTTACCGGATCGCGCTCACACGTTGCCGTTGTCGGTCTTTCGGCTATCGGAATATCGCCTTTTCGATCACCTACCTGTTCGGTCATTCTGTCTCAATCTTCTGGATGTTGGTGAAGTGGCGGTTCGGTTATTCGAAGTAGACCCATATATATATATATATTATATATATATATATATATATATATATATATATATATATATATATATATATATATATACATATATATATATATATATATATATATATATATATATATATATATATATATATATACTTTCAAACATGGAAACATTAAAATGCCGAGTGTTATAAGATTGAAACATTAAAATGCCTATGGTCAAAATACCAAATTGAAATGCGCAGATCTTGGCATTCTGTACATCAGCATTTCAAATTTCAGTCTTATAACACTCAGCATTTTAATGTTTCAGTTTTATAAGAATTCAGAATTGTGGTCTCGATATTATGAAATTCCGGATTTAACATTTTTGTTGTTTGAAAGCAGATCCATACACACACACACACACACACACACACACACACACACACACACACACACACACACACACATATATCTATCTATATATTTATTTATTTATTTATATCTATCTATATAAATATATATATATATATATGTATATATATATATGTATATATATACATATATATATATATATATATATATATATATATATATATATATATATATATATATATATATATAAATATATATATATATATATAGTTCCCTATCAGAAGCCTGAAACACTATAAGCCTGAAAATCAAAATCCTGAAACCAAAAGCCTGAAAACTCAAAATCCTGAAAACTCAAAATCCTGAAACTCAAAATCCTGAAAACACAAAATAGACAAACTGACGTCATTGTGGCTTTGCTATTGTTAGCCCTGTGGTGTTAGGTCATGCGTTGGGTTCAGGTAAGTGTGCGATTGGTTTTATGTTAGGGTTAGGGGCGGTATAAGTGAGTTAGGGTTAGGGCGCGGGTTAGGTGAGTGTGCGATAGTGACAGACCTTAGGATTAGGGTTAAGGTCAGTCGGTAGATATTAGTGTGTTTGTATTGGCATATTAGCATTATTTGTGTTTTCAGGATTTTGAGTTTCTGGATTTTGGGTTTTCAGGATTTTGAGTTTTCAGGCTTTTGGTTTCAGGATTTTGATTTTCAGGCTTATAGTGTTTCAGGCTTCTGATAGGGAACTATAAATATATATATATATATATATATATATATATATATTTATAGCTAGATACAGATATATAGACTAATAGATATAGATACATATACACATGTATCTAGACCTACCAATATATATATATATATATATATATATATATATATATATATATATATTTATAGCTAGATAAAGATATATAGACTAATAGATATAGATACATATACACATGTATCTAGACCTACCAATATATATCTATCTATCTATATATATATATATATATATATATATATATATATATATATATATATATATATATACCTCTGTGTGTGTGAATGAATATTTGCATAGACATGTGTATATGGGTCTACTTTGACCCATCAAATTTACACATTAGCGAAACCTAGATTTGTGAGTCCAGTTTTGTAAAAGTGCATTTATCTAAAAATGCACTTTCACAAAACTTCAGTTCACCAAGGTTGTTGTAGATTATGCAACAACCCCCCATTAATATTCAAAAACGTGCACTCTGATTGGTCAGCATGCACGTTGTAAATCAGAGTTATAGTAATGGAAAAAGATCCGGTCGCCCGGACTTTTTCCATTACTATAACTCTTTTTTTACAGCAACAGAGAATGCAAGATCTCCATTGCTTCACACTGTCTCGCTATGTTAAACTCCTTTAACATAGCAAGACAGTTTGTAAAAAGCAATGGAGATCTTGCTTTCTCCATTGCTTTTGCCCACAGCTCTGATGTACTGCGTAGGCATATACATGCGCAGTACATCAGAGCTGCCTCAGAATACCACACAGCTGCGGAAGGGCAAAAAAAAGGCATCATACAATGCCATTATTTAAGAAAAGTAATTATTTTTTTTCTTAAATAATGTCATTGTATAATAGCAATAACCCACTTCTGGGTGTGGGTAATGCTGGATTTACCTATGGTTGGCTTTGTTTGGCCATTCGGTCTTCGCCCTTGTGACCAAACCACGCCAGCCATGGGTAAATCCAGCATTACCCAAACCCAGGCGTGGGTTATTACTATATTGCAGTACAGTGGGGATAAGGGAATTGTCCCTGTTTTTTTTGTGAATTGTGCAATCTCGGAGTTAGGTGTGGGGGGTACAGGGGGTTTGCCCCCTGCATAAGTCAGCTTATTGCTTGCTCCCCTGTATAAGTCAGTTTAGTGTATTTGTTTTTTTTTTTCAGTTTTCGGTGAACTGTAGTTTTGGAAAAGTGCATTTTCAGATAAATGTACTTTCAGGAAACCGGACTCATGAATTCGCTAAAGTGTAAATTCGATGTGTCAAAGTAGATCCCGTGTGTGTGAGTGTGTCTGTGTATAACTTTTACCCCTTTTGTTGCATAGTTTAATCAGGCTCTGAAATGTTGAACATAAACCATCAAGTCCATCAAGAATTGTAAGAGTTATTTCCAATATTTGGACAATTTGTTGGTCATCTGGGGTGGCATTAATGATGGGTTTGTGGAATGTCTCAATTTTTTTGCAAGGCAGTAACAAATTCAGTTCTACTACTAAGAAAGAAAAAAATTAACTATTGGATTCCATCACTACTGACTTGGACTTTCAGACACAGAAATAACTTTAGCCAAGTGTTTTCTACAGTGGAAAGTAAACTGGTGCAGTTAAGGGCCAGGAAATATAGAAAAATTGCTAGAGATGACTTGGATTACAAGAACCATTCGGTTTATCCCATTCCTTCTGATCCAGTTAGAACTGACACGCTACAAAAAGAAGTAAATACATTGTATGGGTTGCTTCTGGGGATACCAATGTATGTGAAGTCCCTTTAGAGAAGTCTCCACCGAGGTGATCCAAGAGGTTGGTGAACAAGAGAGACATGACCCAACAGCATCCAGTGGGGGCTCATTCTTGTCTAAGGGGCAATAGAGGGAATAAACACAACAAATGGATTCGTGTGCAGGTACTTTTTCCATTACTTCTCACGTTGATTTTAAAATTTATAATTTTACTAATTTGGTTATAGTCCTTGAACACCACAGAATTTTTCTGAAGCACTATAATTTTATATCAGCCGGTAGAGGTACAATTGAAGATACCTTGATGGATTTTAAGGTATTCACCCGTAGGTTCAATTTTGGTATTCTTTTTGGAAGATAATGACTGTACTGGCACATATTTTAACAAGTTGAGAAGGAAAAGTGCAGCCAACCTTCCCTTCATCCTGTACTAAGTGTTTTTGAGAAAACCTGCAAGAAGGATATTCAGGAATTGTTGAACAGTAAAAGACACAGGAAATATTTCAATATGTCTCAGGATGAGAGACTTATTTTAAATAACATTATTAATTACAAAAGCATTAGGTGCATGAAGCCCGATAAGAGAGGGGGTTTGGTTATTATGGATGTTCACAACTATTTTGTGTGCCTACTCAGCTTATTAAGCGATAGCAGGGTCTCCATAGAGGTGTCAGTTAACAAAATCAACATTGCTTACCACTCAATTAACATAGCCATATATGAACTCCTCTTGTTTGATCAAGTTTCTCAAGGCATATATAATTTCTTAAGGGTGGAACTTCTGGTGATTTCAAAGATCTTTGGTATCCCGAAAATTCATTCTTGTTTATTTGATCTACCCTTACATCCCGTCATGACTGCAAGAGGGTCGGTCGCTGAACCTCTTGCCAAATTCATTGACTTGAAAAATCTTTTTGTTCCTTTTCCCCACATCATTAATGATTCATGGGATTTGCTTAATAAACTAAGGAGCATCCACTTTGATGATTCTGTTTTTTGTGACGTAACAGTCAGAGCTTGTTCATCATAATTCCTCAGGATGTGAGTTTGGATTGGTTTGGCAATACAGTGACTAAATGTGGTAGCCAAGATGCTATTGAGACACAGGAATTGTAAGGGTTATTTCTGATATGTGGATGATTTGTTGATAATCTGGGGTGGTACTAATGATGAGTTTGTGGAATTTCTCAATTTGTTGCAAAACAGTAATACATTCCTCAAATTCACTTCTACTAGTGACAAAAAAATAACTTTCTTGTTACTGAAATTTCCAAGTTACCCTAAAGTGGCTTTATGACCAAAGTGTATCGGAAACCCACCTTTTGCAATACCTTTCTCACCTTTGACCGTAAATATTCCTTACATCAGAAGAAAGGGGTGGTTAAAAGTCAGTTTATTAGAGTCTCAAGGTTGACTTCCTGGGACAAGATTTGTTTGGAACAATTTGAGATGTTGAAGTCAATGTTTCTAAGTAGAGGTTACCCTTTCACTTTATAGCAACAGTTGTAGAACAAGGTGGTGGCTCAAAGATGAGACTGATACTCTCTTATAATTTATTCTGGTCTCAGACAGATGACTGGTGATGAGTCAAGGTAAAACAGGCCAACATTTTCCAATATGAATAATATGATCTTACACTATTCTTTAGACATTGGAGATATTCAAAATATTATTCATAAGAAATGGCATTTGTTGTTATGCAGCAATGACATCAAAAAATATTTATCTTTCTTCCACAGGTTCAAATTTAAAAATAGTAACATTAAACTATTGTTGGAGAAACTATTTTATGCTATGTTTGGACCACCTGTAACCAGAAGATGTTGCCAGTGTAACCAATGTCCATAGATTTATACCAGTCCTAGTGGTATTTGGTCAACAGAACTGAAACAAGTAAAAATGGGGGGAAATATTATTGTGGTTTCAAAAGAGTAGTTTATCTTGCACTGTGTGATTCATGTGCAGCCTTTTATGTAGGCAAAACTATTAATTCTCTTAGAAGGATTACCTGTCATAAGGATAGCAAAAATGCTTTGGCCAGACACTTACCAGTTGCCCCGGTTTTAGATACTTTAAGTTTTTGGTTATAAAGCAGGCCAAACTGGCAGTGTTTCCTGGGGACAGGATGAACCACTTATTACATCAGGAAATGTTCTGGCAAATACAATTTGATGCAATGAGTTTCCCCGGTCTAAACAAAAATAGTTCTATTGCTAGTGAATTGAAAAGGAGAGCTAATATGCTTTGAAAGTTTTTTAATATTATTACTTTACAAGGGAATGGGTTTGTATTGCTTTAATGGAACTTGTTGTGGTTCATCTTAGTGCCCACTATTTTTTACTATTTGGCCATTCAGTTTTTTTACGTGGATTATGGTGTTTGGTTGTTTGGAAGGGTGTGCACTATCAGCTGTTTTTAGAGTATATAAAGGAAGTTTGTGATAGCACCAGTGGTTCTGATGATGCACAAACGGAAAGAAAGCACTTCACCTGGTGCTTTTTATTCATTCATTTATTTATGTGTTTGAAGTTTTATTACATTAAAGGATTTTGTTAACAACTTTTGTCTCAGACGGCTTTGGAAGTAGTTTTTTTATTTTCTTATGTCAGTTTTTCTCTTCCACTTCCATGTTTAGCTCATTGTTTTGTTTTTACTTTTAATGTCATAAACCAGGTTAAGGTCTTTAGAGTGAGTAATCCTTGAGCCATTGGTCTTACAGATATGCAGCATTTCCAATAAAGCAGAGTAAGAGACTGCCTTATGTGAGGTAAAGATTGCCTCTGAGTAGTCTGTATGAAACGGAGTAAAGTGGCAGTGATCTCAGTCAATCCACATAGGAGAGATGCTGAAAAACTTAAATTCTTCTTGTGAAGAACTTCTGTGTTCTCTCCAGTTTCTGCAGTTACCTGGAAAGGTACAGAGCAAAAGGGGTGTTGTACTCAAATATTGGCCTGACGAGGGAAGAGTACAAGGGGGTTATAACTTCTTTTTTTCTGGAGGCAGTGCCCTTACTTATGAAATGAGCAATACAGAATGCTGCTCTTACTACTGTGGGGACATGGTGAGCAAAGGTAAGGTTGCTGTCAACCTGTGTGCTCACGCCTCTCAGAACTGATTGCATGCATAGGGTGTTTCTGTTGATATGGTAGTTAGCCAGAACATCTCTCTTACCAAAAGGGATGATAATGCATTTTTTTTTTGCATTGAGTTTAAGGCTGTGACTTTCACACCAATCATTTGCTTGAGTAAGACCTTCTTTTACGATGTTGACATCATATGGGGATTCTATGACCACTCACATTTTACAGTCATCAGCAAACGTTGTCAGCCACAAACCTTTAGTTCTTGCTTGTACTTCAGAGAAATAAATTCCAAACAGTAGAGGTGCTAGGATTGATCCCTGTGGAACACCACTGGTTTCAGGCCTGCTGTTGGAGGTGGATTCCTCTATTTTGACTGTATGGGTACTATTGCTGAGACAGTTAGTGACCCACCTAACAATATAAGGGTTGATACCTAGTTTTTATTAATTTCTCCAAATATTTTTGGGTTTCTAATACCATGACGGGAATGGACCCCATTCCTAAGTTAAAGTATGATTAAAGCTCATAAAAATTAGTATTGTTTCAATCCTTGATGTTAGACAAAAGTGCTCTTCACAGCATCCTCAATGTGCCCAGTAATAACTCCTGCAATTCAAATGCAGTTACACATACTGGTAACATATCCAAGTAAGATTGTAAATTCTTTTTTATAAGACATGTTGCCCCTGATCAACATGAGGTTGCTCCAAGAATTTCCTGTACTTGTAGCTATATTTATGCATTTTTTCACATTTCTTGCCTTCTCATCTGATCCTTCACCTTATATTCTTACTTTTGTTTTTTTGGCACATTCGGTTGCTGCGTGATTTTTATCTCCTTCTGGTTTGATTTCCATTCCCACTTGATAGGCTTCTGCTATACTAAGAAGGGAAGTCACCTTAAGACTTTTTCTCCTCATGTTTAAGAAGTTTCACTACATTTGGGTCTTGTGAAGTCAACAGATATGCATGCAGTCCTACGATTAGAGATCTAAACATGTAACTGATTTCAGGGAGGCCCATACCTCCTTCAGAATGTGGGATATATATATAATCTTGGTATGCACTGATTTTTTTTAAATCATTTGATGAGCATGGAGCATCCTTCTTTTTTTCCTGCCCAACCTATCCAATACCTTTTGGGGCCAGTTAATCACAACAAAACAGCAAGTTAGAATAGGAAGAGTAAATTGGTTTATAGACTGGACTTTGTTCCTAGATGTCAGTGCTATTTTTAGTATTAATTTAGGTCTTCTAAATATTTCTTATTGAGTTTTATTCGCATTTGCTCATGTTTATTATTGGTCCGTCATCAGTTCCCAAATAATTATACAGTCCCTCTTGCTCAAGTTCTTTTATATCACATTCTTGTCCCAACCTGATGTTTTCTTTCTGCTGCAGCTTTCCTTCTTTAAAGGTTGTTTTAGCACACTTATCAAGACAAAAATGATAATTTTATATCATCTGAAAAAGTTTTAACCACTTTCAGTTGTGCTTTTAGTTCCTCACCTGATAAACTATACAGTTTTAAATCATTCACAAAAAGAAGATACAAGGTCTTTACATGTTGTTGCTTTCTAGAAGCCAAATTATAGCCATGGCCTAATGCATTAAGCAGACAGATTAATGGATTAAGGGCAAGACAGAACAGCAGCGTTGACAGGGAGCCACCCTGAAATATCCACCTTTGAATTTTTATCCATGGAATAATAATTTGTCCTTTATCATGGCTTAATTGCAGAGTGGTCTGCCACTGTTTCATGGTTGCTGTAGTGTAACTGATCAGTGTTGGATGTATTTTATATATTTTTAAGCACTCTTTTATCCATGAATGTGGGATGCTGTCAAATGCTTTTTTGTAGTCAATCCACGCCATGCATAGATTCATTCCCTTTTTACAGTTCTCCATTATGACGTTATTTAGCAAACATGATCTTTGTTCCATATGACTTTCTTTTATTACCCTTTTGTTCTATTGCCATGCTTGAGTTTTCTTCTAAATGACTATAAACTCTGTCAGTATCAATTCCAGTGTATAGTTTATACAGTGCTGGAAGGCAAGTTATTGGTCTATAATTTTTAGGATAACCTGCAGGTACACTTTTAAGTAGTTGCATTGTTTTTCCTGTCTGCTTGGGGTGTGCATATAAATAGTTCGTACTCATGACTAAATCTTCATACAGAGATGTTAATACTTTTAGCCAGATGTTAGGTATTACATCTGGGCCTGGGGTTTTCCAGTTGGAAGCTTTTCTTACCTTTATTTCAGTCTCTCTGTCCTTTACTTCATCCCATTTCATATCCTGTACATTTGAACTTCTTATTCTCTCTTACTTCTTTTATCCATTTAGCATCTTTGTTATGTTCCACAGGATCTTCATAGATATTTCTCTAAAAGGTATCTATTTCTTCTTTTTTGGGTGGTCTTTCAGTTCCTTTTGCCTTGTTTCCCAATTCTCTCTAGAACTTTTTGGGGTCATCAATACATTTCTTATTTTGTACTTTTCCTTTATATTTATCTGCATATATTCTAAGTTTTTCCACCTGTGCTGAGATTTTTAGTTTGTTATTTGCAATAGTGAAATATAGATTCTGATATGTTGTGATAACTGTGCATTGCTTTGATCATGGCTATTTTTCTGAGTATTTTTGTTGATCTGTTCCCTCTTCTATACTCTTCTAACAGTGGCATTTTTTGTCTTAGTTGCTTTATAGTTTTCTCTATTCGATACTTCCATGATGATATTCGATTTCTCCCCTTCCTTTCCCTCACTACCCTGTGTTCTTGTGATATAACTTTATCTGTTATTAATTTAGCTGCACAGTAATATATCCTGTTTACTTCTATTATATCGCATGGATCTCTATGGGTAGTCCTAATTAATGTGTTCATTTGTTTTATCAAAGGTCCATGATGATTCGCTCCATGGCCTTGCAGATAAGGCTAGTCAGGCTAATAGGTGTATAGTTCCTTGAGTCAGTGGAAGAACCACCTTTGTGAAGGGGATAACAGTGGCCGTTTCCCATTTAGCTGGGACAAAACTGGTGCTTAGACTATGATTGAAAAGAGCACCCAATGTTGTTGCTAATTTTTGTTTGAGCTCATATGGGATGCAGCCTGAGATGTTATCAGGTCCCATAAATGCTGTGTTTTTGGTCTTAGGGCATTTACTATCTGTTCTCTAGAGATAGAAGGTGGGGGGCAGGTCAAAGGAATGTCATGCGATATGTATAGTGGGGATAGGGGAATGAAGTTTTCACAGAACCTGTTGGCTAACAGGTTTGCTACATCCACAGATTCAGTATATGTGGTATCATTAACTACCAGTTCATCACAAATCTGGGTTTTGCCTTTTAGGCTACAGATGTAACTAAAGAACTCCTTATGGCTTTCAAGACAAATGCAATTTGGTTTATATTAGAGACTAAATTGTTTGTCATTATATGACCTCTTATTCTTTTTGTTTGCTGAAACTAATGTTCATTGTGCACAGGGAGTTTACAACTTACTTATTTTAGTTACTGATCTAGATAGCCATTCCTCTGTGTAATCGCACTGCTGATCAACACTCTGTGAATGGTGCCATTGAAAAATCTTGTGAATAAACCTGCTGCTTTTCAACTAGATGTTTTTGATGATACAGTTGTTGAACTGCTTTGTTCTGTGAAAGTGTTTCCTATGGCATGAGATTCAATCATTTTACATACACCCACTTACCTGAGTATGACAAGCAGGTTTACTGCTTAACTCTAATTATTTCCTAAATTCACTGTATATAGGCAATGACTGTGGCACACTGTATGATCAGATTCCATGTGAGCACATGAAATATTCTTTTAAATGAAATATTTCTATTTTTCCAGATTAGAGTGCACATATCTTGTTTTCTCATTATATTTTTCATTGTCTTCATGAAGCTTTACTACTTTTTGGGTATTACAAGTTTCATCAGTTTAAAGAACATATTGTATCACAGCGGAGTTGTATAACATTCGATTACTAAGCTGACAACCAAACAATGAAATTGTTGCTTAGTTGTATGATGTGCCCAGCAGATAAGCGTGTTTAAATGTAAATAGGCCACCTTGAAGTGACTGTTGATGTGAAGGCAGAGAGCGGTAGTTTTTCAAGGACAAGCTTCACAGAGTATAAAATATAAACACACACTCAAGACAGGAAAAAAATTGAATTCAAGCCAAGCAAGCAAACCACAAAACATGATTTAAGCTCATCTATCTAACTGCCACATCATATTTTTCATGACAAGAGTATCATATTAATATTTGAGTCTGATACAGATGAAACACAATATTATGATAATTATGTTGTAAAATAACTGCCAGTAAGATTGCATTTTAAGTGATCAAGTCACATGGGCGTAGATTTTGTGACCATTAAAATTACTCAAAAGCTTATTTCAAGCAGCAGTAGTACAGAAGCTGAAGGGAAAGACACCATATTTATGAAAGTTATAGGTAAACTTGGATTCAATTCAAAGACCCAGTACTTAAGCATTTAAATCACAGGTGGACAGAACTCTACTAACAAATTTAAATTAACTAACTCCACTGAGAAAAAAATCAAAACATCCTGATAATAATAGGTACTGATCATTATGTGGTCTAGAAACAAAACAAAAATATCAAATGAATATGCATGGTTAAAGTTGATGTTTTGATTGGAATTCTTCTTCATGAAGAACACTAAAGGTAAATGAGCAAGTAATTACAGGAGGAAGGAAGATTAAGAGAAATAAACAAATGTAAATGCCAGAATACAGGACAAATCACTTAATAACAGTATTCTACATTAGATTAATTCTCTGTGCATGTGCATGCGTGTGCATGAGTGTGTGTTAGTGTGCTTGCATGCGCGTGCATGTGTGTGTGTATGTGTGTGTGTGTGTGTACGTGTGAGTGTTCATGTGTGTGTGTGTGTGTGTGTGTGTGTGTGTGTGTGTGTGTGTGTGTGTGTGTACCAGTACTGATTTATAAAGCCATGAATATATTGTGGCTTCATAAATTAATCTGTGGTCACAGCTGAGAGCTGAAACACTTACTGTGTGAGTTTGTGGTAGTAACTCTAGTAAGCTGCTTGTTACCATTACAGCAAACAACCTACCACTGTTACATGATCACAATATGACTTTTTTTTTCTGGTCTTCAATTTTAGGATGACTTTTTTTCTCCTCAGTTTTGAATTGCCAGTTTGGGAAGCTGCACAATCTGCTAGATCACATTGCTATAGTCCAGTATGTGTGTGTGTGTGTGTGTGTGTGTGTGTGTGTGTGTGTGTGTGTGTGTGTGTGTGTGCGTGTGTGCGTGTGTGCGTGTGTGCGTGTGTGCGTGTGTGTGTGTGTGTGTTTCTGTGTGTCTGTTTAGAAATCATGAGCTGTGGGTATCAGAGAATATGGAGAGGATCAGAGTGAAATGAGTGAGGTTAGAAGGGACAGAACAAAATGACCTAAAATTTCTGCAGGCAGACAGGACAAGAATACAAATGTAAGAAGGGACAATCACTGAGAAAAAGTGAATGCAAAATGAAAATAAACACTAGTGAAAAAGTAAAAGCTTAAGGCAATAACATTGTACAAAATCAGGTCAGAATAAAACGTTTTTAGTGCAAAAATGAGTCTTTCATTGAGTCTAGAGGGCTGCTGAAAGCTAAGACAAGTTAAAAAAATTGCTTTAGTATTACTTCAGTGGTCATCTTCCCAGAATTCCTGTAGCAGAACACAAGCAAATCACTGAGACAGTGGGCAGAAGTAGTGAAATGAGACATAATGAGTTTAGCATTATCAGCATTGTATACTGCTCCCTAGTGATGCCTGAACTGTTCAGCCAGAAATCTACTACTTAATAGAAAATACATTCTGGAACGTTTACAATACGTAATGCAGTACATAACATTTCTGGAAATAAAGCCCCTTTGGTCCATTATTCTGAACAATACTGTCATAGATTTGTAGGTATAGCACCTGGTTATCTTGCAGAGTTTATTGTCAGGTTTTGACAAACTGCCAAAAGTATGAAAGCTGCTTCTCTCCATTAGATTCCACAAAGTGGGTGGTCAGTGGTAGAAAGCACTGGTTTGCTATAAAAGGTATGCAGTGACATTACAGCCAGACTATAAACAATGAACGTTTGGCATTGTAGACATGAAAAAAGTGGTTCTCTGATTAAATGAAAACACATATAGAACTGGTTTTGCTATTTGGCAATGTCTTTCCTTTGGGGTTGAAAGCTAGAAGGCATGTTGGTAACTGGCTAAAGTGCTCAGTCCATTGCACTTTAGCAATAGCCTATTTTGATAAAAAAAATGTTCATAGTACCATAGCTAAGTATCAAGTTAACTGCCCTTGTCAACCAGATAAAGCCTAGCCAATTTCTGTTTTGGTACTTTAATTAATGTACCCTACTTGGTGTTACACTGGATGTACTCATCCTATAGTTGATCAATACATATCGGTTACAATAACTAGAACCATATCAAAGATACTTTTAGAGGATTCACGCATGGGATAAAGCATTTCAGAGCTGCCACTGTCCATTATTAGTACAGGAGACCACCTTGGGCTAAACTTTTGATTACCTATCCACTGATCTAAGTTATTATTGAATATGGACAGAGATGAACTTTGTTTTATGTAGATGGAAAGTCTGGAACAGAGCAGAGGAAGCCTCTGTAAGATACACCTCTCCCTCTAAACTATACTCTTGATGTTGCCAAAAAGGTTTACATAGCTGGACCAAGTATTTCTGATGCCATTTGACTTGATGATGTGCAATGGGGCCACCAGTATTGGGTCCAAAGATGCCTTCTATGCCAGACATAGGTCATCTCTGAGCAGTCTGTATGACACCAAGTAGACTGACAGGGTTTTGAAGATGCCCATGTAGGAGATATTGCTCAGGACTTTAATCCTTTTAGTTAGGTATCATTGTGGATGTTCCAGTTCTTTTTCATGTCTGGGCAGATACATGCTAAAGGTGGAATCATACTCTATGATTGGCCTAATGAGTGTGGAATAAAAGGAAGCAATGTAATTTCTAGATCTAGTCACAATTCCTTTGTTCATAAGCTGCACAATACAGAATGGCTTTCTTATGACAGTAGACACACATTGGTTGAACGTTAAGTCACCGTCCACATAAGTTCCCAAATGCTGAACGACTGGGTCATATCTCAAGGTTCCTATTAAATAATCAAACACACAATCCTTCGAATGCATCTTGATCGAACTTGAAAGCACGAAACAGCAAAATAGTGAAAAGGCATATAAGTGATTTCTTTCCCTTGGAAAGAAATCGCTTGGCCTCCTCTGTTACTTTGCTGTTTTAGTCACTGTAGTGCGATCTCGGAGTTAGTATATTTAAGTAGGGGTGTGTGGGGGCACAGCATCCCCCACATCAGGAGTGCGGTGGGCAAAGCCCCCCACTTTATGTAATATTTTGAACTTTTTATTTTTATTATTTTTTTTTTTTGTGGAACAGTGATTTCCTTTCCCTGGGGAAAAAAAATGCTGTTCCGAGTGTTCGGGATTGTAAGCTTTAGCTTACATAGTATCGATAAATCAGTGTTCGCTTTTTTAAACATTCGCTGATTTAATATAGACCCAAATCTCAAGGGTATATTGTCAATCTTGTGGATGACTTGTAGCAGATGACTTCTGAAAGGATATGACAATGTTTTTTTTTGGCATTTAGTGTGATTCCAGCACCAGTGATTTTTTTGGGGGGAGAAACCTTCCTGCAGGGTGGCTAAGTCTTTTGCAGATTCAATAACACCTTTATTAAATTATCTTAAGGCATAGGCAAACAAACATTTATATAAATGAAAACAAACCTTATTTACATGCTCCCAATTGAAAACATTGTATGTCACATATATTCTTATGTGTAACTATCCTCAATCCAGTATTATAGAAATTGCTCAATTCCTGCCTTCCCTTAAACCTCACTCCTACACCAAAACATTAGTCTGCATGTATTATTCCACAATTTCCATTTTTTTGTATGCTATTTGATCTACACTTTTCCAAAGATCCCACTAACAGTTCTTTTATTTCTGTTACAATATCCAGTACTTGACATATAACCGGTTTAGACTTTTCATTTCTATTTACTATTAATTGCTTTTTTTGTCAGCCACCAGAATTAAACTTAACTAGGCCTTACTATTTCTAGACAGTAAATAAATAATAATATTTATTTATTTATTTGCAGTTGGTTTGCCAGGATAGTCCATTGGGCCAAATGAACCCGTTTTCAATGGAGTCCTGGGAATAATTATAATAATAATTTCCTTAGTTATACCAATTTGCTCACCCAATATTTCTGACTGAGTACTCTGTAGGGAATTTTAAAGTCTTTCAACTCATTGCAGTCCGAAAACATATGCTCCCAGTTAACTGTTTTCTTGCCATCACAACTCCAACATAGGTTCATAGGTTCATAGGTTGGTACTAGGCTATCGGCGCTAGGGCCTATAGAAGCCTAGCCATAACAATTCCCTGGCTATTTCTTCCAACACTATTTACTTCCTTGGACCCCTGTCTAGCAGGGAAACTGACATGATCCCTGGGCTGAATTTCCTTTCTCCCATCCAATCATCAAGGTTCCTTTTGAAGAGGGCCAAAGAGGTGCTCTGATTGACATGTATGGGCAGTCTATTCCAGAGTTTGGGGAGTCTCTGGGTCAGGAACCTATCCCTCCAGCATGTTTGGTTTATTGTGATGACAAGGTTTAGATCCCTGAGGCGTGTGGCTCTGAGGGATTGGGATTTCTTTAAGTGTAGTATGTCCAACAGGTCTGGGTTTGACATGGCCTTGTATGTTAAGCAGAGATCACCTCGGAGTAGACGATATGCGACAGAGTATAGCTGGAGCTTTTTAAGGTAGTCAGCATAGGGCATCTGCTTTAGGCCTGTGACTCTTTTAGTGAGGTATTTCTGCAGCCTTTCCAGTTGTTGCAGATGTCTTGAGAGGTACATACCAAATGGGTCATTGTATTCTATAATGGGTCTAATGAGGGGTGAGTACAGTGGGACAATGACCTCCTTTTTTCTGGATGAAAAGCCCTTAGTGATGAGGTGTGCCACATAGAAGGATTTCCTGACTGTTGTGGCAATGTGGTTATTGAAGGTGAGACCACTGTCCACCTGCGTCCCTAAGTCTCTTATCACACTTTCAGTGTTTAGTGTACTGCCACCTATGTGGTAATTCATGGGTACATGTTTTTTCCCAAAGGGGATAACTATACATTTGTTGGCATTGAGCTTGAGCCCATGGCTCTGGCGCAAAGCATCTGTTTCTGTAAGGCCCTTATCAACATCATTTGGGAATTCAATAATGGCTCCCAGTTTGCAGTCATCTGCGAACTTTGCTAGCCAGAGTCCCTTAATGTTGGCCTGTACTTCAGAGAAGTAGATTCCAAACAAGAGAGGTCACAGGACTGAACCCTGAGGTACTCCACTTGTCACTTGTCTGGAGCTGGATTTGGAGTCAGCTACTTTTACAGTGTGGGTTCTGTTAGTAAGCCAGTTGGCAACCCATTGAGTGATGTAGGGATTAATGCCCAGCTTAGTAAGTTTATCTATGATTCCAGAGTGGGGGATGGTGTCAAAGCTGAGGTCCAGATAGGCTGTGTGGACTGTCTTACCCTCGTCCATGGCTCTGTCGACTGACTCGAAGAAGTCAATCAGGTTCAGGAGACAAGATCGGCACTTCACGAACCCAAACTGGTTGGGTCCAGTGTTTTAAGGCTGCCAATGTCTTTGTTTATAAGTTCCACGATAATATATTCCATGGCCTTGCAGATCAGGCTCATCAGACTGATGGGGCGGTAGTTCCGGGCATCAAAGTTGGATCCCCCCTTGTGGAGTGAGATAACTGTAGCTGTGCGCCACTCAGTGGGCATGAAGCCTGAGGTGAGGGTATGATTAAACATGACACTTAGGTGAGGTGCCAGTTCATTTTGTAGCTCATGTAGTACACAGCCCTGAAAAAAAATTCTTTTTGAGTCTGCTTGGGGTAGAAAATACCTATGTATACACTTCCAAATAAAAAAACTAAATCTTCTAGTCTTTGTTGGATATTTCAGAGTCATACATACGTTCTCCCATTGTTTCCTTGTAAATGACTTATCCAAACTCTCTTAAGAATCTTCTCGAACCTCCTCCAATTGATTCCTATAGTTACTGTGCAATATTTTGTATGTCCCACTAATTATTCCTTTTTTAACAACAGCTTATGCTCTAGATTTAACAAAAAAACTCTACCAGGGCAGGCCTTTCAATTAGGATGCCTCTATCCCTTTCTCTTTTCCTGTATTCTTGATATTAATCCCTGATAGGGAAGGCAATTTTTAACCTGCAGTCCAAATATCTTTTTAGCCTCTTCTCATTCTGTTATGTTTCCCTGTCTACTTATTTCCTCCCAATACTTTGTTTTCTTTGCCAGTTTTCTCCAGTAAATTACAGACCCCTCATGCTTCTTCTCTGTGCCCCTAATTGTAGTCATCCCTTTTAGCAAAATCTCCTTTCTCCATTCTTGTTTACTTAGTTCTTAGTATACACGCTGCTACTCTATGAATATAATATTCTATATGGCTGTTGTTATTCTCCTTAAGGATCTGCATCCAATGTTCCACTTTCACCTTATTTCTTCAGTTTCCCCTCTGCTTCATTATCATCCCTTTTAATTTTCTGTTTGTGTTATGTATATGAACCTTAACTTTGTAGCTCTACAATATTCCTTTGAAAAAGGAAATCCTAAACCACCTTGTCTATTGGAAGAATCAGCTTATCCCATTTGGCACATGCCCTCTCCCCCTACCAGAAAATTCCTTCATCTCTTTTCTAGTTATTGTCCTCAACTTCTCTTCTGGTTGATAAAAGTATGGCTGACCTGTATATAAAACTAAGGAGACTAAAAACATTGTTACTTCTTGTATCTTGCTATGCATACCCATAAACAAGAGCTTTCATTTTCTCAGGTTTTGTATTATCTTTTAATCTCTTCCCAAATATCCTTAGCTGACAAAACAGAAGCCTTTTTAATCCATATTCCTAAACACTTCATTTTATCATGTCCCCATAAATACGGATATTGCTGAAATGATTCATGTGTGGGTACAGTTTTCAGGTATAGACTTTGTTTTATGTTCATTAATTTTATATTCCCAAAAGACTTGAAACTGTCTCAAAATGTTCCACAATACCAAGTTGTTCTTTACTGGTTTTATTATGTATAAAATAATATAATCTGCAAATAAAGCCAAGTTTTCCTGATTATCATACTGATTTTTATGCTTGCATTTCTACGACCCCTGTTTTCTTTGTCATTGGCTGTAAGTATAAAGAAAATAACAAAGGAGAAAGTGGACACTCCTACTTGTTTTTTTTTCAGACACAACTTGCCAGAGAGGAACCCTCACATCTTAACTTTTGCCTCCAACCCCCTCACATATCCTCTTAATTAATCATATTATTGTATCAAGGAATGCAAATGTATCCACTGCCCTGTACCTAAAACTCTAGCTTACTCTGTCAAATGATTTCTCTGCATGAAGACCCACCAACAGCAGTGGTGTTTTGTTATAGTCTGCTTTTCTCTGTATCGTTGCTGTTCTATTATTGTTGTCAAATGTTTTGCCTCTCAACCACAAGACCACATTGAACTATATCTGCCAATTTTGGCAACACTTTTTCCATTGTTTTAGCTATTATAGACATAAACATTTCATAATCATAGTTTAAAACTGAAATGGGCCTATATGAAGCTGGGTCTGAAGGGTCTTAGCAGTCAGTCACCACAGCTTTCTTCCAAGATGGTGGTGCTTCCCTTCCATTTTAAAACAAAACCTTCTAGATCTTTATCACTTTCTTCCTTCCTAGCTTCCAAACTTCCACAGGAATACCATCTCTTCCTGGAGTTTTCCCCACAGACTGATTATGCATCACCATTTTTATATCATTGCCTCTTAGAACTGTTAATTGTTGAGCTTCATCTATGTCTTACCTTGGCATACTTCTGAACTTTTAATTTAATTTCCACTTTTTGTTGTAAAGCCATAGTTCTCAAATGAGATTCATGTTTTATAGTCTCACATGTATTCAGTAAGTTCACTGTTGCTGGTCTTCTTCATGATTATCTCTATCTCCCATCCCCAGACTCTGGTTCAAGTCCAAGATACTCCTGATTATTCGTCAACTCCAACCCTTTTTTCTGTTTCTTGAGCATTTTCCTTTGGGACATTGAAAAAGGTTTTACTGGCAAAGTCTCTCTATGAGCTTATTTATCAAAAGAATGAGAAGCAGAGTCCCCTTCTGTTTGATGGCTCACTTTCTGCTGAACACATTTTGCCTGTTCTATATCAAAAATGACTTTGATCCTCCAGGAAAAAAAATAAATGAAGGCAGGTGAATACAGCAGCTTGAATCTTATACCTGTCTCTCAATATTCTCTGATAACTGTGATAAATTTGCTTCTTTTCTACCTGGTGTACATTGAAAACTCATTGTCTCCAATTATAATTCTTTGTCCTTCTGCCAGAGTTATGTCAGAATTAACTGTTTCTGTTAGTATGATTGTATCTTTACTAATGCAGGTGTTGACTGTTTTCTTGTTGCCAGGTTTGGAGCATACACATGATGTGCCCTTTCTGTTAATACATCCTGCTGTGAAATACCAGTCCAATTGCTTATTTGTGCTTTTATAAAATTAATGGAGTATGTTCCTTCCAGTTTCTCTGGTACTGCAGAAAATCTCAAATTTTCTCTGCATGCTCTGTCCTCTAATTCTGCCATTTTTTGAAACATCTGTTATTTAGCAGTCTCATACTCAGCCAGCCTTTTCTTCATTTCAACCTCTGATTTTTGTAGTTTTATCAGTTCATCTGCCTTTTGTTATTTAAGCTGATATACTCCTTCAAGGTTTCATTTATTTTAATTGGCTCTAATCATATTTGGTTTATTTTTCATCTAAATAACTGAAAGCTAGCCCTTGTACCAAAGCTGGAGCCTGAACTCCTTTTTGCTGAACAGTACAGGATTGCTTTTTTTTTCACCTGTTCTAATTTATTGTCTTTCAGTCTCATTTCTGCTGGCATCCAGTTAGTGTATTTACTAGCCAGTAACTGAATTTTACTAGAACTGACAGAATTACTAGCCCTTATCTCTCAGTTTCTCTTTCCACAGTGGGAGAGCTGAAATTCAGCTGCAGATCAGCATGCAGCCATCTTGGAAGTCAACCTTTGGTGACTGCTTTCTTTGTGGAGGTAGCTTCTCCTACTTTGATCTCCTGCATCCTATCTCCCAGTCTTTTTACTGTAACAGTAACATTTTCACATAACTGTACAAGATGTGGGGAAGAAAGCTATATGAATTACTGAGTTTATATTAAACTGATAACTTTACATGGATATTATGAATTGATAATTTAGTTTCCAAAGAAAAGCAGGGTAGGGGAGCACACAGCATTGGCACACTACATAGAAATGTATGCTTTGGCAAATGTATTCAAGGAAGATTTGAAAATTTACCCTACAACATGAGGTGTTACCCACAAAATTATCTATGCAATACTTGTAATGTTCTGGCATTGTAACAAAGAATAAAAGAATAAATAAATTATCTTCTACCAATCCTATAACAAGTAGATAAAAGTAAACAATGACCCATATTGGATAACAAAACAAGTGTAACATATGTCTACAAACAATGCTCATATAGTTAAGGACTGTCAAATGAAGAGGTTGATAACACTGGTCTTAACACCACTCGACATTATTGAAGACTAACTGTGAAGACAGGTCACATGATGCACAATACACAGTAGGTTTATATCCCTTAAAAGATAAGCACTAATCATTTTGAATATCACTGTATACAACAAATCTATTCCACAACAAATAAGCTTTTACAAATACGTTTTCAAGTGTATCAGAAAGCACTTTCTGGTCATTCAGAAGTTTGACCTTTATTCCAACATCTGAAGGAAATATAGTGGATGTAATGACTAAATTAAGACTTTTACTAGGAAGTAAAATTTATGACACTAGAGATTCAAAGGTTCCTAAGTTTATAGGAGGTTACTAAGCTAGTGGCACTAGAGCCCCTAAAAGCTTAGCCATGTTAATCCTAAGTTGTATCAATTATCTTTAACTAGATGGATGTAATTCACAGAGTGCATCTATGATAAACATTGATTAGCCGTGTCCATGTGCGACATGGGTCTGCCACATCAACATTGGCTGATGAAGTATAGAAAGTGGCCCATATATACTCAGCTTTGAAATGTAGATATATTACATTTATATAGTAATATACTCATGTTTTTACACTTGTCCTATGTCCTTTAACAGTCAACATTTTGCTGAATGTAATACTTGCAGAAGTTATGCTAGTATAGCATGCCACATTACAGATAGGTGTTTTCAAGACAAGAGTGTGCTTGACCCATTATGTTGTGAGCCTTATTCACTTTTGCTGTAATTCTAACATATTGTATTACATTCTGCACTAATTCTGACTTTTTCTGTCTGGATAATTAAGTTATATATAATTGATATGACTTACTGACACTTTTTACTCAGGGGCACAGTTATGTTTGAATAATACTTCAATAAAGGTGGTATGAAGATTATCTTCTAAGTCAGAAAATGTAATGAAAAGCCTCGTCGTAAGCCTATTCTGTCTGACACACCATATGTAAGTGTACTTTCCTTTAGCAAGAGTGTTACAGACTTAATTAGAAGTACAGTACTGCTAATGAGTCATATTATCATGGAATGAATTAGCCATGTTTTCTGAATACTCAGTCTTGCACTGTTGGGGTTTGTGCACATGTTCATGCAAGTCCTGTCACTATGTTTACCTGCCTAGCACCACAAGCAGATTGAGTGATTCAGGAATGATATTAATCTGACACCTGATTTACATATTACATATGTCCAAAGGGGTAAATTCACACAACATATTACATGTGTCCAAAGAGATAAATCCACACAATATAAGCATGGTGTGGGGCTAAGGAAATTCTTTCATAGTAGGGAAGACTACTTAGACTTCCAAGTGCTTCACATCCAAAATGCTGCCATTTGACTGTTTAGACTTCTTGCATTTATATTCTTAAGGGAGAATTGTCCTACAGTTTAGTCAATTATGCCATGTACTTTAAAAGTACTGTCTAGAGTATGATTTTAGCATGATTTCCTTAGCGGAATGGGTGATATCTGCACATTACACAATATGCAAACTTTGTACAGGTTGCATACATATGAAGAGAAAAGCCATTATTTACCATTTAACAGATTCATAATTTTTAATGAATATGTAAAATATCACTTATATAGGTTACTGCTTACATTCTTGTATAGCTGAGCAACACTTAATTTTAGTGAAGTACAGTACTTACATATGAGGATAATCATTTATTTGTTCATTATACGTTCATCACTTACATCAGTTAATACTGTGGATAAGGTTTTCTGCTCTGGGGTTACCTCTGTCTGTTGGCTGCAATAAACAGCCAGTGCATAGAAAAGTAAGGGCTGCTAATTTTGCATTCATCACTGTTACTGTTTGGATGTGCTTAGCTTATTTTTCTCTTTTCACTTAAGGTAGTGAGGGAATATGGCATTCTCTGCCTCTTAGCCAGTGTCCTAGCATATTGTGTATGCTTCTCTCTGCCATGATCATCCTCAGCTACTGTTTCTTCATCTGACACTTCCTTTCTGTCTGCTAGTCTTACCACTGGTTCTGGGAACTGTGGTACTTGTCTTTGCTGCTACTGTTTCCTAACAGTAATGCTATGTAATATGAAACAGACTGTCAGTGTTTTGGCAGAGGTGAGAGGATCATACTGAATGGCATCTCTGTATGTATCAAGACATTGGAAATAGGACTTCATCAGGCCAAAAGTGATATATAGCATTTATAGTCTGAGTGTGTGCATTGTTATGACCTTAATCAGTCAGGTTGTGTGGGTTTCTCATGGGAGTTATGAGACAAGGTTCCAGTGGATATCCTGCATCCTCCAGTAGATGTCTTTGTGGGAAGTCACCCCAAGAAAACTTAAGTTACAGGTTACATGTATGCAACTTGTGGGATTTGTGGAAGCTGCCAGAGTTACCTGCACACACACATTATAGATTATACCTTACATATTACAGTCCACCTGACAATCTTTTCTGTTCATGTACCTCCTTCCCTGTCCACTAGGTATGGCCCATAGAATCTCAAGAAAATGTGCTATGCCATAGAATTTTTTCATGCTGGTAGCTTTTTCCTCTGTGCTA
This sequence comes from Protopterus annectens, assembly GCF_019279795.1. Taxonomy (NCBI): domain Eukaryota; kingdom Metazoa; phylum Chordata; order Ceratodontiformes; family Protopteridae; genus Protopterus; species Protopterus annectens. The sequence goes on along the minus strand of NC_056727.1, from coordinate 15,509,950 downwards.
TGTGTAAACAAGGTATGTTCTCACACATGTTGCAGCATTGCATTGAGAAATTAGTGTATTATTCTTGAGGCTGGGGCCTGTGACACCCCACTTTGTCCTCTGTGGGTTTCTGAAAATGCCTGTAACTAGTACAAATAATGGTACACATACTTTGATTTCCACTTGGATGAGTTCTCCACCATTCTCTTGGGGCCACATGTGAGGATGACAGATGTTGAGGATGACAGATGTTGACTATTTACTCTTTGGCATCTCTCTTTACTCTGTAGTGATCTATTCGTTTTATCTCATGAAGAGTAAAGCAGGTCAATCTCTTTACATTTTCTAGGCCATGGTATGGTAATATCAGTAGCATCTGTTGCACATACACTTTCAAGATAGCAGCAGCAACTCCAAATATTTTCAAAGTGTCTTCATGACTGCATTCCAACAAGTCTTGAAATTCAAGGTTAAATGGAGTATGGCATTATAGCCACTTATTTAATATATTCCTGATGCACTCCCCATATTGATTTTCTTCATTAACATTTAACTCAGCTCTTTATTCCCTCATTATCATATTCAGCTGCTAACCCTTGTTTTGTAGCCAGTCACAGTATATAGAGCTGTTTGCAGAATCGCAAGCAGCTTACTCATCACTGCTCATCTAGCACAAGTGCTTTGCATGATGTGCAGGCATTCATAAATCCAGAACACTTTCTTCTTCTAAATGCACAGAAGTGCATATTTCTATCTGAAACATGCAGATAATTAATTTGTTGTATTTCTATTGTACTTGTGTATTTTAAAAATCATTAGTCTGCTAACTATAAAGACGTGATGTAATATATTATCATACTTTATAACATACTACTCAATAAACTGTATATCTATATTCCTACCTTATGTTATTGTTTGAAACTATAGAGACAAGTTGCTAGTTATTATTTTCTCTCTTTTCTGCCAGTTAGTCTAGGTTATAGCTTAAAAGGATCATTAGACCAGCCTACTCACATGACTAACTGAAGTGAAATAAATAAATAAATAAATGAATAAATAAATAAATAAACTACTTAATCTCATCACATCCTTGCTTTATTGATGTCTTAAAATAAGTCATATGAGAACATTGCATATTTATTTATGTCTTGTTATAACTGTTAAAATTGTTGTGCACCTTAATATATTCTCATTATTTACTTTTTATTTATATTACTGTAATAATTAATATAATTGTTATGCACCTTTGGTTGTATGAAGAGGTTTTTATATTCTCAGGACTCCACATAAAATGGGTCTCATTCAAGTTTGATGACACAGTCTAGCAAATAAAAATGAATAATAAATAAGCAAATAATGTGGCAGTCTCTTGACAACAACCTAGCCCACAGATGCTGCCTGCATATGTCTATAAAACTCTATGGCCTGAGTTTGTTACTGTATCCTTCTGCTTAGTAATATATTGCCTGCACTGCAATTTTGCTTCTAGTACAAGGAATGAAGATTTCCAAACTGTCCTTTTATTTAGCATACTGTTGTCTG
>NC_056727.1:15438429-15503429 GCF_019279795.1 Protopterus annectens | reverse complement strand
ATCACACTGGTGAAGCAATGTAGAGGGTAACTGAGTGTAAGAAACTGTAACCGGAGGTTAGCATTGCTTAGCTCCACACAAACCCACGCAGACCTGCTCACAACTGCTTTAATGTGCCTTAATCACTCCGCATCCAACAGCCTTGTTCTTCCCAGCAACAAAATGCACGGCCTCTGCAAGGTTCGAAACCAGGACCCTGCACACCACAGCCAATGTGATTTACCACCAAGCCATGGCAGAGACACAAACATTGGATGTTATCAAAAGCATATCATCCAGCACAGTCATTCAACAGTATAGGACATGTATTCCATCATGTAGATGTATGTGTGCTTGTTTATGTCCAGATATAGATACATACATATAGATAGATATATCAAGAACATCCCATGTGACAATAAAGCATTAAAAAGGAATGAAAAGGGAAACACCAGCAATGCCTGCATTATGTAGTGGTGTTGTACAATGGGGTCATCTGCATCACGTGTACCTGGAACCTTTAGTTGTCATGTGCGTACCAGGATCGTGTGCCTGAGTGACAGGGGTGAGGACAACTGGAGTATGTTGTGATGCAAATTAAAAAGGTTACATGTGTCCAGTGGACACGTGTGTGAAATGAACCGCTATGTATGGGGCAAATGTTGTTCTAGGAACAGATTGGTCTTTTGTTTCCATAGGGTGAGATTGGGATGTGGGGGAAGGAGAGTAGGTATGCTCATGGAGTATAGATTGGGTAGGATGACAGACAAGACAGCATACAGGGTCGGTATATGACACATGTGGGGGGATACACCTTGGACGGGGAGGGGTGTTTGGCAATCACAAGCCCATGAGGCCCAGATGGAAACAGTGGAATGGAGGTCCCCAGCCATGGGTAGCCACCACTGCACCAAAACAGCAGCAAAGGTGGCTGTGCTGGGGGCTGTCTAGAAGCGGCAGATTTACTCTCTAAATGTGACACTCTGCCTTGAGCTGGCATATCTGGCCTCGGAACCCCTTATTGAGCCCCCTACACACCACGTCCGGACTGTACAACAGCAGACAAGTTCCTGTCTGGACCTGCTCCCAGGGGTGACAAGCTTCATCCTCAGTGGCGGTTCCACCAGAAGGTGGTGCAGAGCCAACAGAGCTGGAGGTCCAAAGCAGGGCCCCAGATGTGCTGGTGCCTGGTACCATGGCCAGCTGAAGTGGGACAGGAGGTTCTGCCGGGACCTCCAAACTCATACAGCCTGTGGTGTTGCAGTTTTAACACAGATATTACTTAGTTATAGTCAACAGCATTCAAGATTACTTATAACAGCATGCATAGATATGACCATCAACCCAACACAACAGATGGTATATATTTGCAGAGGGAGCACAACACATGCATATATACTGCATGACATCTGTACAAAGTGTAGAAGACTTGTGACTGCAGCTATGAACAGTGGCCCATTATTGGCATGTCACTGTGAAAACCTTAGACAATGACTGTAATACCACTGTTTCATATGACTTATGTCCAATCAGGGATGCAATGGCAGTAACTCTCATCACTATCACCATGCATTGACTGCAATCCTCACACTATGCTTCTGCAGTTAACAGATGTGTGTTCAGTGAGTAACACAAGAAACAAATGATTCCACACACTGCCCAGTCCACAGATGGCCCTACAGTTGAGGGTTCCCTCACAAACAGAGCACTGTCTTGTCAGTTTTAAAACATGCAGAATAGCCATTACCATGCACAACTTGTTAAACTGGCAGTAGTCTCAATGAAGCATAGCTACACTTACATTCTGTAGTCATGTCTGGCACACCACCCTCCTGTATTTAGGCTATTTTCCACTGTGTATGTTGTTTGAGTAATATACAGGTATCATCTGTGATACTGTTTACCAAACACCAGATCTAGGTTCCACTCACAGCGACTGTCATGGGCAAACACCAACATGATGTTCCTAGATATTGTACTGTGTTTCCATGTGACTGGCTATGGGAATATCACCACAGCTGTTCTACATGCAATCAACTAGAGGAGGACTGCAATAACTGCAGAGGCCATCAACTTATCATAGCCATCACTTACAAAACACAAGCTGCTGCTGATCAGGTGTACAACTCCACATCTACCAGAGAGTGTGTGGGAGGGACAGACTGAGGCAAAGTACATCAGAGAAGAGCTTGGAGACTGAAACCTAAGCATCATCTGTCACACACCTGCCAATACATGGGTTTGAACCCCTGACTGACTAGCCATTACTATTACAAGTGCATGCAGTTACTCCATGTGCCACAAAACTGCCATTTTGGTGTGCTGTAAGAACATATATGTGTGCTGGTGAGCGACATCTGCAAGAGAGATATAGTAGACATACAGTTGGTGTAGCAAACATGGATGTCCACATGAATGGATGTCATTGTCAACACAACCACACTCTCTAAGGGACTCAAACACATTGCCACACTTTGCCAGGCCCACAAATACACTTCCTAACTACTTAGTTTGCCACACTGCATTAATGCACAGGTACTACATGCACCACAGGGGATATCTGGAGGTTCTATGGGCTAGGGTATGTGAACATGTCTGACAGCAGTTGGTATGCCAATGGGAGTTATACTGGGTGTGACTGTGGTTGGGAGCATCATACCCCACACGCAGACACAAGGTGCCAGTACTGACATGCATGTGTGCATTGCTTCATGGGTGTGTAGTGGCTGGCTGTGCAAGATGGCTGTGCAAGGCCGGGTGAGGGGTAATCCTTGGCATCATGCCACCCAACAATGGTGTGCAGTGTGGTTCAGGGGTGTACTGTCTGTAATGTCCCACACAGATGGGTACTGTATGAACTGTCCTGTCATCCTGGTTACCATTGTGTATGGCCATTGCTTAACAATGCATGCCATGTCTGTGTTTGATAGTCCTTGACATGGACATTGCCTGAGATGTGCACATCCCACAATAATGTACAGCGACATGTACAAGTGTACCTGGTTTGGCTGGCACATGTTGTGTACACAGACTGTTATCCTCAGATATGCCAATACTGGCCTGGTGTTGCAGGACCTGCTTATAGACAGCAGGTTGATCCTGCACCTGCATTAGTAGGATGATACAGGTATTCCCTGGTGTCAGTGGCATCTGTTCATACAGGACATGTGTGTAAGGCATTGTATGGCCTTTGTGTATCAGATTTGATGGCACCACATATGTTGCAGGCATCCAGTGGGGAACATAGTGAAGGCACATTGTCCGCAATGATGTGCCTATTGTACTGCTGGACAGAGTGCCATCCCATTTGCAGCCCTCTGTAATCACACCATGCCTACTATCTGTCATCAATGTGCAAGGTACTAGCAACATAGCGGGATATTCTAGGCAAGTGTGTTTGTGTATGACACATCGGTTCAGAACGTATTCCAGGTAATAGTAGGGTTGCATACCTTGTTCACCAGGCCTTTTGTCAGATGTAGGGGTATAGCTTGCCAACACAGTCCCTTGGCTGATTGACATCTGTACTCTTTGTGAGGTGGACATTCTGATATATAATATGGACACCATATAGGAAAACTACAAAATCCACTCTCCAACATGTCCAGTGGTTAGACACTCACAGCCACCTCTACACAGGCTCTGACTGTCAAACACACACACCTGCCATGTTTTGTAATAGAATCCCTATCTAACTAGTTTATCAAACTACAGCATTCCACAGTTACAGAACATGCTATGGAGATTACTGGGTTGCAGCACTCCCAGAGGTGTATTACTAGGTGGGTGACATCAGCAGGATTGCCAAAGGTGGTTACGTGAATTGTAAAGAGTGTGTATATTCTAAAAAGCATTGTTCCTTTCTCAGGCAGATGCACACACACACAGGTGGCCTGACTTGGAATAGAACCCCTACCTAACTAGTTTATCACACTACAGCATTATGTAGTTATAGCACACGCCACGGATATTACTGGATTATAGCACTCCCAGAGGTATATTCGTAGGTGGGTGACATCAGCAGGATTGCCAAAGAAGGGCATTTCAAGTGTACTGCAAGTTGTACATGTCAGTTACCTGCATGTACACACTGCTCACTATCATGAAAACACATTTACACCAGCTTACAACTGTTTAAAAGTGTCTGATTCAGTCCTAATTGACAGTATCAACAAGGGGAGGTTTTGAACCTTGAACCATGCACACTGAGATCACTGGACTTACCACTAAGCCATCTGGGGTTTATACACGTTGCGTGGATTTTATAATGCACATCTTACTACAGGTATTCCACGGTACTGAAAACAAATGGGACAGTTACTTTGTGTACATATGTACAGTACCCTTGAATGTACTGTACTCTGTGAAACAGCAAAGACAAGTCTACATCTGTACAACTGTCATAACTGCATATATATATATATATATATATATATATATATATATATATATATACACCTATGGGATATATACACACACACACACACACACACACACACACACACACATATATATATATATATATATATATATATATATACATATATATATATATATATATATATATATATATATATAGCATATACATATATATATATATATATATATATATATATATCTATATAGATATATGGATATATATCTATCTATCTCTCTCTCTCTCTCTCTATATATATATATATATATATATATATATATATATATATACACACATGTCTGAACACCCTTTATGACACCGAAGGGTTCCAAAGGAACTGATGTGTACACAAAACAGAGGCATCTCTTGTGTTATAACATTTAAATCTTAATCAGTTCACCAGAGAAGGGATGGCTGTTGTGTATGTGGAGTTTGAGGTAGGGAATGATGGCTAATGTAATCTACCCCAGGGATTGTGGAGTTTGGGTGGGGGAATGATGGGTATGGACTTACACCCTGGCGACCACTTCTGTGTCACTGCTCGACAGTGGCACAGGCAACTAACATACCCAACGGTAGTCGTGCTTGACTGTGTATTCTTTACCATTCCTAACTATGTAATACTTTGTAGACACCAGTCACCACAGATAGCTACCATGGTGTGCAGCATGTTAAAAGACATTACACGTGTATGCCTGGCTACAGGGTAGTCACACACACAAACACACACACACTTGCCAGTATTGTGCATACACGTCTTGCCTATGTAAAGGTAACTAGTACAGTGGTATGCAGTTGGGGTATGTGCCACAGAATACATACAATTACACTTACTCTGATTCCACTCTTGAGCTGGGTGACATCACAGGACTGATTACTTGCAGTGGGGAGGGGGGAAGAGAGAGGTTTAGCAGTTGGCAAGGATAAAGGCCAGTGCAAAAGGTGGTATCTCTTTGGAATGCAGCAAAACCCGCTGTCTTGACAGGATGCAGACAAAAAAACACACACACAACCACTTGCTGACACACATACTCAGGCATTTGCTTGCACACACACACACACAGGTATTTGCTGACACACACACACTCAACCATTTGCTTATACACACACAAACACACGCACACAGTTGTTAGTGGTGAAATCAGAACTCCTGCCTATCTACAGATCACTATTACAGTACTACACAGTTACAAGATGCACCACAGAGATTACACATTCCAAGGCAGTCAGAATGCCCTTCTAAGATTGAGGACAACAACAGGGATACTGACAGTCATGAAGTACATAGCTGTAAACCTGTGTGTTTAAAGTAGGTGTCCATTACAACCTGTGTGCACTAACAAGACACACCATCTGCAGGTAGTACATATGTAGGCCTGAGAGGTATAGTTGTAGCACAACAGGAACCTGAACTGGAGTATGCCCATCTGTGGAATGAACAACTACTATCACTATACAGGGTTACAGTGGTCATGCTCATACACATAGAATCACAGAACTTGTTTGGATGCATTGACTCCAATTACACAAGGTGACAGTGGGCATGCTCATACACTTAGTAGCAGAGGGCCATTTGGGATGCACTATGACTACAAAACTACACAAGTTTATACTGGGCATGCTCATACACTTAGTAACAAAGGGCTTGTTGGATGCACTGACTCAAATTACACAAGGTGGCAGTGGGTATGCTCATACACTTAGTAACACAGGGCTGTTTGGAATGCACTCTGATTCTAACCACAGAAGGCCACAGTGTGCATGCTCATGCATTTACATGTAAAGAACATGTTGTAATGGACTCCTATTGTAAACACACAGGTTTACAGCTATGTATATCTTACCTGTCAGTATATATGCACATCATACTGGTTTACTACCAGATACCTGTATGTGGCCCATAAATTATATATCTGTGTCTGTGCTGAGTGATACACATGCATACATGTACATGAAGTACTGACATATATATGTTAAGTATACACAATCATGCATGTGTGGACGTGCAAGACAATAGGTTAACTGAGACACACAAGTGGATGCTACCTACAGCATGTGTCACACACCTTACTGCCCTGAAAGGCATACATTGATAGCAGGTTGTGGATAGTGGCATTATACTTGAAAAAGTGGCATGTACAAGCATAATATGTGAGCCACATTGTGTAATGGTACTGAGGTGCTGGTGTCAAGATGACCTCTCCTGGCTGTGTTAGTAGTTGTCATTATTAGCATAACTGCTACCTTAAGTATATCTCGCATTGGTTATATACACAATTTCTGCTGCTGTCCATCACCTTATATGTGACATTTGCTACCAAGCACATTACTGCCACTCACAGTAATGTAATGGTATGAGTGGCAACTGATAGTCCAAAACAATGAGCCAGTGTCCTGCTGTTATTATGAGGTTATCCAGTGACTGTCATTCTGGGCTGTCATGACTGAACAACAAGCCTTTGACACAGAGCACATGCATCCATGTTTCAAGTGAGTGTGGGTAATACCTAGGTCACATTTACCCATATAGTCACATTCCGAGGCAAATGTCCTACACACAGAAGTAACATCCTGACACCTACAAGACAATTGCATTGGATGCTTATGCTAACTAGTGCTAGATGTGTGGCATTAGTAATCCATTTGCTCAATGTAGAACCTACAGTGGGGAATACTGACATCTGTGCAGTGAGGAACACTTGGCTGAAGGTTCTGTAGTGCACAATTGCACTACCACCATATAACTCAGATCCAGACATGTGGGCCATAACACTGGTATGGGCCATTCCAGGTGGTGGTGTCCACATATTCATAAAGGCTACTCACATGTAAAGACCACTACTCTGACAATTCATCACAGATGAGTCAGGTACAGGTGACAGTGGCAAACGCTGCATTCTAGGTTGTATCCTCATATACATCCACCACCTTGTCCCCAGACTACCAACACACATTCATATGTGGTAGACCACCAGATAACCTTCGATTGGTGGACTGTATCTAGGCCTACATCAACTGTGCAAAGTACACATGTACAGACACAGCTGCATAATGTGTTATGCAATGCAATAATACCACTGCTTGTAACCAGCTCACTTGTACACATACCAGGGTCCCTCGGTTGTTGTCAGCATTAACACAGTTGACTGTTGCTGTACACCAGTAAACAACACCCTCATGGTTGGATATGACCTAGCTGTACCTGCCCTGGATATGTACATCCCACACTCATACAACATAAATGACATTACTATAGCTTTTATCATCCTTTCTACATACAGGTGGCTACTGTTATTACACACATGCATATGGCAGATAGCATGCTAACACTACATAAGGTTTGATATCTATGTTAACAGAGGTAATATTCCCTCTCTACTGGCCACCCATGACACCTATCATATCATACAACAACCCATGTGGCATGTATGTCATTAGACATGTCCACCTAATGCAATGCCTACAAAAATACCCAAATAACAGGATCATAGGACCTATACAAGGCCTGTATTGACAGACTCAGGGAAGTCCAGCTCTGCTTTGTATGTTCCTGAGTAGTCACAGGTGATATGTTCATGACATGTACAGCCATGTGTGGCTACAGCTCCTACATATACCCCATGTCAACAACTGCAAGCCATGCATGCTGTGTGCTGTCTGGACATTAGCCTTAGTACCACAATAGCCAGTATGTGCTGTGATGTGATGTTTACAAGCCACAGACCTCGCACATGCTTGAATGAGTGTACTGCCTATCTCTAACAGAGCACATTGCTGGCACTCTTCCAGTAAACATGAGGTGTGTGTGGCAAAAATGATGTGCTCACTGTTGACCGGGCTTCACCATGACACTGTCAAGTAACAGTTTGCAGGAGCATGACATGGAATAATGCTGTGTGTGTGTGTCTTGCTGATATGTGCTGTTGTCATATATGTACACTTGGCTACTCAGTGAAGGTGGTTGTGTCCTACCAATACATGAATACAACACTGAAACTATGTTTTACACATGGCATGGGGAAGGTGTGGAGTGTATCTTCTTGACCTGCTAGTGCACCTACTGATGTAGACCGCATATGTGTACATGTATTGATGTTTATTTAGATTCCATGTGTGTGCAGTGTCTGATGTTTGAAGGTGACTATTGTCTTAGTACATCATGCTGTTGCAATACAGCCTCAACATTGCCAACTGTATATGGTGATGTGCTCAAGGTACAGTAAGCTGTACATGAGGTATGGACAGATGTTTGGACATGACTACTAAGTAGTGGGGCTACTTTGCAGATGAATGATTACTGTGGACAGCTCACTGGTTTGTCACAACCATTCCTACAGTAACCTGTGTAACTGCTAAGGTCTGGTTTTGTTAATTGAAGTGGAAGGCAGACAATGTAGAATACAGTAAGGGTGACACCGACAGCAAACCTCTTGACACCTGTAACAGTAATACCTCCCCTGTGCATATATTGTGCATATATCAGCACAGCTGGCAAAAGAAAGGGTCAGTAAGCTTTGTACTGAATGTGATAGTGTTGTACTTCTGTATTACCTATCATGAGATAGGCAGGTGTTTGATTCACAGTACTGGCTCGTGTGGGTGTGTGTGTGCCCATATATGTCACGTATGGTTGGGAATACATCCCACATGTTTTCACTCTCCTGAACACTGTTGTTGACATCAGTACAGAGTGAAGTGTAGAAAGAAAGGCATAGGCAGGTGGTTGAACCTCACACATGTCAAGTGTCTGTATGTGTGTGACATAGGTGTATATCTTTGTGAATGCCACAGTGTGTATGTGTGTGTGTGTGTGTGTGTGTGTGTGTGTGTGTGTGTGTGTGTGTGTGTGTGTGTGTGTGTGTGTGTGTATGGCTGTCCATGTGTATGGCTGTCTGGTCCCTGGAGTAAGGCTGTATTTTACCATAGTGAAATGTTAATGCCCCATCCCCCCATCCACTCAATGCAATCTAGTATCCCTGTTGATATCATCAATCTTAGACAGCCATTCTAACAATCTGTTAACATGTACACCCTGGGGTGCGACTTGTTGTTACATAGCCTACTGATGAACCCCCCTCCCCACATGCACACACTGCACTGTAGTATCCCTGTCAATGTCCTCGATCTTAGGCCATTCCAACTACCTGTACATGTGTGATCTCTGTGGCGTGTCTTGTAATTTTGTAGTACTATAATGATGATATGCACATAGGCAGGGGTTCTCATCTGAACACTGGTGACTGTGTATAGGTTCATAGGTTCATAGGTTTATACTAGGCTATCTGCCCTAAGGCATTTATAAGCCTAGCCCAAAGTTATGTGGCTTACGCCACCCCTTATGTTAGAAATAATGTGCCCATTAGTTTGTTGTGACTCTGTCCAGCAGTGACACAGAGATGATTCCTGGGGTAAACCTACGATCTCCCATCCACCGGTCAAGATTTCTCTTGAACAGAGCCAGCGAGGTGCTCTGCCTCACATGGACCGGGATTTTATTCCACAGCATGGGGAGTCTCTGGGTGATAAATCTAACCCTCCAGCACGTCCTATTTATATCCGTGCTAAGGTTTAAGTCACTTGCTCTAGTGGTTCTGGTGGATTTGGATTTTTTGAGGTGGAGCATGTCCATTAATTCCGGGTTGGTCATGGCCTTGTATGTCAAGCACAGGTCACCTCTGAGCAGATGATATGCAACTGAATAGAGTTGGAGTTTCTTCAGTCTGGCAGTATATGACAGGTTTTGGAGTCCCTTTATCCAATTGCTGCAGGTGTCGGGTGAGATACATCCCGAACGAGGCATTGTACTCGATCATTGGTCTGATAAGTGAGGAGTACAGGGGAACAATGACCTCACTTGATCTGGATGTGAATCCCTTCATGATCAGATGGGCAATGTAGAAGGTCTTTCGAACCACTTTAGCAACGTGAGTGTCAAACGAGAGGCCACTGTCAACCTGGGTACCCAGGTCCCTGATAACCTCTTCTGTGCTTAGTGGGTTGCCATCTATATGGTAGCTTGGGGTTACCTTGTTTTTCCTGAAGGGTATGACTATACACTTTTTTGCGTTTAACTTCAGGCCATGGCTCTGGCACCAGCTATCAGTTTCCGTGAGACCCCTCTGAAGGATGTCTGTGTCCGATGTACTATCCACTATGGCACCCAGCAAACTTTGTCAGCCATAGTCCTCCTATGTTTGCCTGTACTTCTGAGAAGTAGATGCCGAATAATAGGGGGCCAAGGACTGAGCTCTGTGGGACACCACTTGTAACTGGCTTGGAGTCTGACATGGCTCCAGCAACTCTAACCCTGTTGGTTCTGTCCTTTAGCCAGTTTGCAACCCATCTTGTGACATATGGGTTTACATTTAAGCTGGTAAGTTTCTCTATGATACCCGAGTGGGGTATTGTGTCGAAAGCTTTTGCAAGGTCAAGGTAGGCTGTATGGACTGCCTTTCCCTCATCAATGGCCTTGGTAACTGTTTCGAAGAAGTCGACCAAGTTAAAAAGGCAAGATCTGCCCTTGACAAAGCCAAACTGGGTTGGGTCCAAGGTCTGCAAGTCCCCTATGTCCTTGTTTATGAGTTCCATTATGATCCTCTCCATAGCTTTGCAGACCAGGCTTGTTAAGCTTATGGGGCGGTAATTACCAGGGTCTGTAGAGGCCCCGCCTTTGTGGAGTGGGACCACAGTTGCCGTACGCCACTCCTTGGGCATATGTCCTGTGGTAAGGCTAAGATTAAACAGCTGCCTTATGTGCGGGTTTAGTTCTTCATTGAGTTCATGTAGCACACAGCTGGGGACACCATCCGGTCCCATTGATGCTGTGTTTTTAGCTTTAGAGAGTGCAGCTTTCACCTGCGTATTTGAGATGTCTGGAAGGTTACACTCTGTTGGGATAGTTATCTCTCCTTTTGGGGGGGAGAGGGGGGTGAAGTTTGCGCTGAACCTGTCTGCAGTATGTTGGCAATGTCTGTGGGTTCAGTGATTTTTGTATCATTTTGGACTAATTCTGAGCATATCTGGGAGTTTCCACCCAGGTTTCTGACATAGCTGAAGAAGGCCTTATGATTGTCTTTTGAATCTATGGCAATTTATTTCTCAAAGTTGGCCTTGGATGATTTTATGAGGGATCGTAGTTTCTTGCTAGTACTGATCAAAGATGCCTTCCCTTTTTGGGATTTTGCTCTATCATGTAATAGCTTTCTCCTCTTATTGTAAAGTTTGTTTATGGCTGGGGTCCACCAGACTGGACGTTTGCCCTTGGTGGAAAGAGTCCTGGTTTTATTTGGGATTGCCTGATCCATGCAGTCCTGAAGGTGTTCATAGAAGGCATTTGTAAGGGCTTCCGAAGATTGGGTTGTGGTTTCCATTGGCTCGGGGGCCTTGAAGGATACCACACCTGTCTTGAGTAGTGTAAAGTTTGCTTTAGAGAAGTTTTTCACTGTGGTCTTTTTTGTTTGGGGTGGGGGCGGGATGTGGATTTCTAGTGAGATTAGTTTATGATCTGATCTCACCAAAGAGGGATATACTTCCGGTGTGGAGCATTTTGTCCCCATGTTTGTGATGATGAGATCTAGTATATTTTCTCCTGTTGTGGGGACGGTGACTAGTTGTTCCATGGCATTTGAATTTATGAACTCCAGGAACCTTTGGGCTAGAAAGTTGGGGCTTGAGTAATGTTCCCAGTCTATATTCGGGTAGTTGAAATCACCCAATATGATGGTGTTTGGTGATACATTTATACCCTCCAGTGTCTTCAGGAAGGCTGTGTGGGTTTCCTGAGTTTGAGTATGTGTGTCAGAGTATGTGTTACTGCGTCTGTGAATCCCTGAGTGTGTGGGTGTGTCTGTGTTTGCATGCTGTCATGGCAGTGGGTATTACTTCCTCCCAATGAGAAGCCACTATTTCCACTGACCTTTACCCTTGTCATCCGCTATACCACTCTTTTACCTCCTCCCCGCTCCAGGTAACTACACTTGTGATGCCACCCACTATGGATGTGACGGCTCTAAATACAGTAGCTTACTACACAGCTGTCATGTACTTGGATCATTAGAACAGTAAACATAATTGAAACATGGGAGATTATAACTGTGATGTGGAAGCTACAAAGTGCATGCAGGTATTGTCATACAGACCTGTGAGTAGTCAACATGTACATATGGGACACTGACCGCAAACACTGGCATCCCCCGGCACATGCAACTACATCTGAAAGAGGAAGGCAGAACATCAAGATCAACATGCTGTTAGTGTTGTTACACATGATACATATTGTCAAATGTACAAAATGCATTCTAAAATTGTAATACATGGTATGTCTGCTGCCTGTCAACACTATTCAACAATATTAATATACAATTGTCTACCTAGTATGTTCACCCTGTGCATCAGACCATATGAGCATGTCCCTGCACCGATGGTGTGGATGACAGGGATGCAGCACAGGCATCATCATATGCACAGGGTGATAATGTTTGCCAGAGGTCTAGGCTATGTCATTGGATGACATCATGTGTGTGTTTTAGGGGCTGTGATATCACTGTGTGTGTGTGTGGATGTTATGTGTGGGTGTGTTGAGGTGCCCTACATTTGTTTCTGGTGTGTGTGTGTGTGTGTGTGTGTGTGTGTGTGTGTGTGTGTGTGTGTGTGTGTGTATGCATACATGGAGTTCTGACATGTGGCTGGCATACACAGGGGTATTATTGACAACTGCAGACTGTACAAGGCAGGTTTCACAGTTCACGGTGTCTGGCCACGGCCAGTGACCTGCACCTGTCAGGGGTTGCACGAGCAGTACCAGGCAGAAGTCCAGACTGAGTACTGTCTGATGACACATGTCCACTGGAATCATGTCCCTGTTGGGACTGTCCAGGACCACGTGCACATGGCCTGCTGTGTCCTGGTGTGGACTGCACAGCACCAGCTGCACTGCTGCTGCTTCCGCCACTATGGGAGTGGGCATGTGCAGTAGCATGTTCACGTAGACCTTCAACAGGTGACGTAGCTGACCTACGTCCATGTGCCCAATGCCTCACTCCCACCAGATGTTTCAGCACAGGCATTTCACGCTCGAGGATTGACATGCCATGGTCAAGGACTCCCACCATGTCACCCAATCGTCTATCCAAAACATCTGCAAGATTATGGTGAGCATTTGAAATTGCCTGGATGTTGTCAGTTAGTGAATGGACAGCAGCCCCCTGAAGCCTCAGACCTTCTCTGTTGTGTCATTCAACATGTGCCTGTGCCTCCATTACAGCCCAAAACATGCATCTGGTGACTCTAGCTGATGTGCTTTGTCTTGCAGGGGCATGTTTTATCCAGTGGTCCTCCTACTTGCAGCACTGGGCACATGCCTGTGTGAGACATCACCAGTCAGTTGACTGAGATCATGGTGTGCAGGCACACCTTCCATAGTCTCCACACTTCCTTGTTCCATGCTACCACCCACCAACTGTCCTTCCTTTATGGCCAGTTGTGATGGGGTATGTGTAGGTAGGGGAACTGTGTGCGAGGATGATGCGTTACAGGTGGAATGGCAACCAATGGCACAGATTCAGCCCCTGACAACCCTACCTGTGCCTCATACTATCATCATCACTGCTAGAGTCTGTGGGGACACTAACATCAGGTGGACCGCAGGAGGGCAACGCACCTACATCAACACCTGTGAGGGGAAGACAAGAACTGTACATTACAAGTTATACCACACAGACACACACAGACACACGCTACATGCAGGTGATATGGCAGATGGCATTCAGCTTAGACAATTATAGTGGTAGTTATCATGCATCTCTGAGTTGCACACAACAGCATACATGTGTTATAGCAGACGGCATGCACCTTACACAATTGTAGTGGTGGTTAGCATACATACCTGTATTGCACCATTTGTGTTAGTAGCTTATGCCCCATACCTGCAACACAATGAATGCACTTTGCATCGTTGCACTGCACTGCCATGGTGTGTGCAACATACACCACATGTTAACAGATCATTGCTGACCTTTGTACATCTGCCACTGATGCTTTGTGTTGACCACCGCCCCATGTGTGAGGACATGAGCAGAAGGTTATGTCAACTGAATACTTGTTTGCCTGAGCCCTAGCTTGCATATCTCCCCCAAAGCAGTGCATGTCTGTTCAACATTATTCCACCTACCCCTGAGCTGAGTCTATAGACATTGTGCATGTGGCTGTACACACATGTTTGACATGGTTGTCCCTACTTTGCAATGGTGCCACAGACCAGCACAGGTTTACAGTACACCGGCCTGATGTGTGGCGTATGACCTTGCCAATCTCATGTAGTATGACATGTCTTTTGCTCACGTGTTTAATGACATGCATACCTGTGTAACACAATGGTGTCCTTTCCAGACTACAGTACGGTAATGATGTCCCAGTGCAGGGATGTGTTATACTAACTTGGGCCTTCAGCTGATGCAGTGTTGTCTGTCCACCCTACAAATATGCAGTGACATACTGCACATTGAGCTGATCTGCATAGCCATTGCAGGGCATCATGTTACTTTACTATTGCTATACAGTGTGAGTTACTGACACAGTTCATAGCCATGACTGTGTTCACATACAATACATATCTAATGTGGAATGTGACCCACGTCACTGAGGTGTATACACACTAAACCTAATGTGGAATGTGTGACACAGGTCACAGAAGGGTATACGGATGACACCCCTGCACATCTGCAACCATATTACTGATGCCTGGCAACAATGCCCACACATGGCTAACTTAGCAGTCTTCTATGTCCCACATGCCATCTGTGTATACCACACACATGAGGAGCAGGCATGACAGTGATGTCTGACACCAGCAAGGTGAATGTACTTTATCTGTGGCCTGATGTGGTTGTATGTGTATGTTGTCCAACACATGCACGTATTTGGATACTGTATAGGTGAATGCTTTCATGTCATGACACACACTCAAGATGTTCAAGAAATGTTATGTGGTGGTTTCATGTTATGCCTACACAAGCTGTGCACAGGCCTATATGATGTTTAGTGTTTCACATCTGCAATATCACCATTACACAAAGGCCATAGTTGAATTGTGTCGAGCCAATGTACAGCAGAGTGTACACACATGTACATCACTTCTACTGTATGTGTTGCTTCATGTCTCTGGCCATCCTCCATGGCCATGTGTATACATGTTCTGTCCACTGGTTGTGATGATCATCTATTTCACATGTCAGTGTTATCCCATATGACATACACCCATAGATGTCATATGCTCCATTGAGGACAGGGTTATGAAGACAAAGGGTGATATGTATGGGATGTGAGACATCATGTTTTGCAGGGTAGTTGAGCAGTGTTGCAGTCAGCCCACTACATGTCATGGACATGTCAGATAGCACATGACATTGTGTGACATTCATAGCAAGGGTATAATCCACAAGGGTGTATACTCCAGCTCCAACACATTTAGAGTGTGTGCACACATCTGATCTCTGTACAGTACTGTTTGTATTCCCAACATGTGCAATGCTGATATGTAGTACCTGTCCATACAGTGAAACACACCTCCACTATTGTATTCACAGTTGTTCACACATCTGGCAATGACAGTTTGGAAGGTTTAGAGTAGGAAATTCATATAGTCTTCAGTTGTTTCACATGGGTAACCACTGTGATGCATTGCAGGTCTGACCAGTGTCTATTAACAGGACCACCATACATTATGTGTACGTGTGTTATGGCAGATAGCATGCAATTAATATGATCTGTGCATTATCAAGCCTGGTAAATAATAACAATCTCACCTGACACAGGCTGCTGTTGCTGAAAAACACCAGAGGTACCTAAACAGGAGTTTCACAGCAGTAAGATCATTATCCACACCTGTGTGATAGCTACAGGGTGCAATGTCCATGTTAGCAAATAAGCCAGTACAATACCCTATACTATGGAGTATGCACATCTGTGCATACATAGAGTAACAGACTATAGTATGTGGCATGTGTGCATACATGCCTTGCATATGATATATTACATATTGCACAGTAACACATGTAACTATGTGAAATATAGTTGTGTTATATGTGCAGTACTGACTTACCAGGCAACTCCAGGCTCGGTGGTTGAGAAACACCCACCTTCACAATACCAGCTAAAGATTGTGGATTGAGGCCTGCAGGTGTCCCCAGGTTGGCCAGTAGCTCCTCGGTACATGTGAGTGGGGCCTGGGTTAGTGGCCCCCTACCTGTTGCACCTTGTTCCCTGGCGATTGCGTTAGCATGCTGTTTTGCCCATCTTATGAGGTCAATGCAGTGTTGGCGCACCTGCTGATAAGTGCAATTGTGACCGCCAACATCATTTACCCTCCTGTGGAGTTCCTCCCATAGGGCATCCCGCTGCTATGCATCTTGTGGCACATGGCTGAAGAGTGTTGAATGGTTGTCGAGGAGGTATGGGATAAGGAACTCATCCTCCAAGCAGGTGTACACTGGCAGCCTGCTACGTGGCATACCTGGAAGACATAATGATGGAGACAGGTCACAGTAACTCACAGAGAAGCATAGAAGTACAGTTGAACATACATGTGTATCACATTTATTAAGATTACAAATAAGTATTTGCAAATCTACATGACACTAACACCACTGACATGTTTAAGTCACACACATTTGAAACTTACTGGTGATGTGATGTTATCACCATATATGTGTGTGTCATGTGATGGCATTGCTCATACTCCATGTGGATGTTGTCTTGACATGGGCATGTCTGTTTGCCTGTACCGGTGTCTTTACCTATCAGCACATGCCTGGATGTGTTCACATTAATGCAATCAACCTTAATGCTGTGTAAATGTCACATATATGGTCATACATAGCTGTTAGGGACATGACCTGTGACCCTGCAGACTTGCAAGCATGTATGTGTTTTGCCATATACATCTACATGGCACTGTACAGCTGAGTAGCATCCTGCCAAGTATTGCTTGTGCTGCACATGTGTAACACATGGGACAATAGCTAGCCTGATGGTATTTGCAGGGTTGGATATCAACTATAGCATGTATGGTCATAGTGAACTAGTAGGCTATATGCCCTGGGCGATTTATGAGCCTAGGCAGACAGGTTACCTAGCTGTAGGCAACAGACTGATAAGTTTCAGTGGCCAGTTCAAGCAGTGCCACAGAACTGATCCATAGGGTTACTGATATATTTGGCATGCAGTCCTCACACCATGTCACAGAGAGGGGCGATGTGCAACTTTGCTGGACAGGGATGCATAATATGGCAAGAGTATGTTAAACGTATGGGACAGAGATATGTCAGGCATGTTGTGATCCTTGTACTAGAAAGGTGGATGTCCTTGAAGTATGTGTTTATTTGGGATGAAGATGTGTTAAGTGAAGCATGTCCAACATCTCTGGGTTGGACATGGCTTTATTCAGGGTAGGCTGCATGCTACATAGTGGAGCTAGGGATTGGAAAGAGCAGTGTAGGCCATCCACACATGGGCAATAACCCTTAAAGGAAATATGTGATCTAGTAGGGGTCACATGAGTGTTCAGTATGGCTGAACAATTATCTCTATATTCATGGATGGCACCCTGTCATGATTATGGGGGCCACATATGACTACCTGACTGGTGTGGTGAAGTAACTATCAAAGGAAGGACTACTGTCCAGCTGCATCCCATACACACACAGTTGCCATTACGTTGATCGCTGCCTAGGTGGTAGTTCATGGGTACAGGGTTTTTAACATCGGGGATGACAATGCAATAGTTAGCTATCAGATTGTAGCCACACATCACACACCACACATCTGACACACAAAGGCCCTTCTGTATGTTGAACACAACACACATTGAGTCAACTATTGCTCCTAGTTCATAGTCATTTGCAAACATCAATAAGCAGATGACTTCTGTGTTAGTCTGTGTGGTATATATAACAAAGAGGGGGAGTACCAGGAATGAACCCAGTATTACTGTGGCTGGCACTGGTTTGATGTGCGTGTATTAGTCAGACACCTTCTGTTATGTTGGTTCTGCCAGCAGTCCAGTTGCCAACCACTCCTGTGACATAGGAATATAGGCCTAGTTTACCGAGTGTAGCTGGAACACAGTATGGGTGATGGTGTCCTACGACCTGGCAAGGTTATGATATGCAGTGTGAATCAACCCTACTGTCATGTACATCTGTACTGAGTACATCAAATATAGTGATCACGGTTCATGGCCTTACAGACCAGACTCAGCAGGGTAGTTGTTCACTATTTCCCATTATCAATGGTGTCTCCCCCTTTGTGGGGTGTGATAACTGTTGCTGTGCACCATTCGGTGTGTACACAGCCTGACACAGAGCTATGATTGAACATGATGTGTATGTGGATAGCTGATTGTTCTTACATTTGTGTAGGATACACCCTGGGATGTTGACAGGTCCCATGAAAGCTGTATGTATGGCTTTAGAGAGTGCAGCTTGTACCTGCATAGTTGTTATTACAGGGGCCCTGTAGTGTACATGGATATATAACTAAGTGTACCTGTTGGGGGGGAGGTGGGAGTGGGTTTAAGTTCTCCAAGACCCTATCTGGATGAACAGGTGCTATTTCTGTAGGTGCAGTACTTCCCATGCCATAGTGCCATGCAGCGCAGCAGGTCTTGTTGTTGCCATTACAATTAACGACACAGCTATCGAATGCTCTGTGCTTGGCCTCATAAAATGCAGCTGATTAGTTTCACACTAGCTTTGTGTGGTTTTATATGGTGTATCTGTATCTTACTGAGGTTGACCAGGGATCACCTACACTCATGTGTGTTCACTCTTGCAACAGTTACTGCCTTCTGTGGTACAGTTTAAAGCATGGTACCACCAGTTTGCCTTCTTGTTTGTGTTTGGTTGAATCTTGGTTCTGTTTCAATGGCACAATCACTGCATGTATGTGACTGCTTAAGGTTCATTTGTGTAGGATTCAGCATTTGCACATGCATTGTCCATCTGTATGGGTGCCATGACAGTCAGCACTTTGCTCTTAGGAAACATAACATTGGCATTGGAGACTGACTATGTGTAGCATACTGTTAGCCCTGTTTGTGTGACTACTGTGATCCAGGTTATTGGGGTTGATGGAATCCAACATGCATTGAGCGCAGGTGTTGGTACATGAGGAGTCTTCCCAGTTCATAATGGAATAGTTGAGAGTAGCCATTATTATGGTTTTCTGTTTCAGACCTAATCTTGCCCGTTACAGCACATTATGACAGTTGGGAAATCCGTGGCATGGTGGGTGATCTGTCACAAGGTGCAATTTGAATTCCACTTTGGCACAAAGGTAGTTGCTCAGCATAATGCATCTGAAGTTATGCAAGTGCAACTAGCGTGCATCTGAAGTTATGCAAGTGCAACTAGCGTGGGGGTGTACACATCCTTCAGGAATATGGACACACCTGTGGCCCGTGTGTTCCAATAAAGAATAATGGGCAAGAGGTGAGGTATGTGTTATAACATGGTCATGCAGGTGTGCTCTCCGGAGCATTGAAACATGTCTCTGCCACTGCACAGATATGTTCTCCATGTTAGGGATTGACATATGTGTGTTCATATAGTGTTTCTGACATGTATCATTGTGTAGTGAGACCCGCAGTTTATTGCTTGGCTGTCCCTGTAACAGCAGTGGACCTTCACTTGAACTGTGCATGATGAAGGCACTATAGGGGAAGCATGAGCCCTTGGCAATATCCAGATTCCCAGGGGTGACAGGCCCTGTCTGGCAAAGCATCATAGTCTGTCAACCATGTTATCCATGTCAGACAGATACTGGATACCTTTTGACTTGCACCACTACATTAGACAATTGTGTAATACAATCCATTTGTCCCAATATTGCAGTATCATTCTGGCCAATGGCAGAATGCTACCCAGGCCTTGGGACATACCTGCATGGGCTACAAGATCTGACAGTTCCTACATGCGTTTCCATGTAGTCCAGGCTACTGCATCACAGGTCCTGCACAACAACATGGAATATGCCAGAACCATGTGTATAGTTCATAGGGTGGTCTGAGTGTATGGGTATGTGGCTAATCATGGCAGACAGGCAGCAGACAGTATGTATGCCCTCGTATAGGTTGGTGTGTAACATAGTGATAAAGTTTGCATTCACAAATTAGTACTGTTGTACATGTTTCCAGCCACGTGTTCTGAGGTGTGGCACAATTATGCAAATTATGTCATACAGTTTGTGTATTTCGTTGTCTGTCTCTTCCAGCTTGGGAGGTCACTTGTTTGGCCAAATACTTAGAAGCATCTGTGAATGTGTGTGATTTCTGGTAGTGTGTGTGTGTGTCCTTACTGTGTTCTGGTAAGGGTATGCATTGGCTGTGATGATGAGATGCAAGTGTTAACCTACACCTCATGACTGTTCAGTCTAGTCATGGCTGTAGACTGGGCTGCCTTCCAGCTTACGACTGTAGCTGCATCCCAAACAATGTGTGGGGTGTGGTGTTAGGTGGGTTTGGCAGTGTACATAGCATAGAGATTACATTCCCCCAGGATGGCCACATACACAAAGCTGACATTAGTAAACACCAGTAGCTGACTAGTGGACATGCCTGTATGAGCATTCAGTACTACGAGTACCAAATACTGTATTTAGTTTACTTATTGCTTATGAAGATTTTTTAGACAGTGATGCTCACATGTAAATATTTGTGTTGTGGATGTGACAACACTGGCTGTTAAGGAAACATTGTAGCTACCTTTAGCAGCAATCCTCCTCTGAGGAGCACATCACATCCTGTTAGTTGATTACAGATGATGCAAGTATCTACAGGTCTGGTTCCTTCTCTGGGTATGTACTCACATATCCACCAGGACCATGAGCTCTGTTGGGCACAGACACCCACTCTCCAAACAGAGTCATGTATCAATAGACTCTGATGCCACTATCAACATGATCAGGATATAATCAGATAGTGTAAGCCATCACCTAGGAAGTGGCTATTACACATGGGCAGCAGTCTCCTACATCTTACACTCCTACTGCAAATATTACACTGGAGCTAAAGATGATATGCAACCTGTTTCATTACCAGTACTGTGCACTACCTTACATACAGTATATTCAAGTGGCTGTTAGGTTGGCAATGAGAGGTTAGGCTACACAAATCTTAGTTCAACCAGTGTGTCTCTACTCTCAGTATCCACTCTATGTAGGTGTGCACATAGCCATTTGACCCAGCCCTGTAACAAGGGTCACTACACATTTGCATAATATGTACACATGCACAGCTGTTATTGCTTGCAAATGATACTAGAGAGGTCCAGCCCTGTAACAAGGGTCAGTACACATTTGCATAACATGTACACATGCACAGATGTTATTGCTTGCAAACGATACTTGAGAGGTGGATATTACATGTGTTACGTGCATGGATAGTTATCTAGCTCTTCCAATTATCTTTGCTATCATGCTGCTAAACTGTCAGAAGAATACAAGTGATATGTATCATGTTACTGAGTATTGTAATTGCCAATAGACATAACTACTATTTGCATAACATAACAGAAATGCTATATAGAATGGAATAAAGATCTGCCTAAAATACTGTACATTACACAGTTATTGGCACAATATCCCACAATGCAAACCATAT
Source organism: Protopterus annectens (assembly GCF_019279795.1). NCBI lineage: Eukaryota > Metazoa > Chordata > Ceratodontiformes > Protopteridae > Protopterus > Protopterus annectens. The sequence continues at coordinate 15,481,380 of NC_056727.1, read as the reverse complement.
TTGCACAGTAAGCCTACCTTTGACATGTTCATCTTACTTATACACCCATACATATGTCAACTGTTACAGTATATCGACATATACTATCCCCTGTTATAGCACATACTTGTTGGACCAATCCTGACACTGACAGTGGCTGGAAGAGAAATGGTGAGTTCCAAGCCCATATCATCCCTTGTGGTGTATGAGGAGTTTGCCTTGTGACCTACAGCAGCACACACATAGAACACTACAAGCATTACTACTGCTCAACAATACATCACTACAAGATAGCTATTTCCACTATATGCATTGATTACACTGTAATTCTTACAGAACAGGTACTACATACACAGATACTACATGTTATACATACCTTCTTAGTAAATGGAGGTGTTATTGACTAGTGTAATACTCGTTTTTGGTTCATCTTTCAGTGTTTTGTACTGTCCTACAGGTAGATACAGATGGTTTGAATGTGTGACAAGGCAACATTTTAAAGTTACAGATCAGTAACATGTGCTATCCCGATAACCAATTGGTGTTCCTAAGTTGCTAATTACATGCACATCAGCTGCACTGCTACTCCCTTAGCCAATACCATGGCAACAGTGGAGTATAACTGAGTACTCCACTTGGACATTGTCCCTTTGCCTTACTTGTGAGGAAGAAAGCCTGGAAGTGTTGTTTGGAATCTATTGCAACAGCTGTATGGAGACGAACAGTAATATATTGTGTGTAATGCCTAGAGGATTTGGTCTAAATGTGAGTACTGCTGTTATATTTCTAAATATTGTTACTTGTGCAGGGTTTTTCTGTACCTAATACTTCTGCATATGTTTCAGTCTGGCCAGGTTGTATGCATATAATGTTAGGGGGTTTACAGTGTGCTTACCAGACATATTTAGTTTGGTGTTAATGTGTATCATACTGTGCTGATAATCAGTACTCGGTAACACTTCCTGGTGTACGGACCTTTTAACCCTCTGAAACGAGATTAGTTCATACAAACCCTGTAACATCAGCAGCTATTCAATTGTATAGCAGCAACTATTTCACTTAGGGCCATGTTAGTGTGTCTGTGTCCAGGTATGTTAAGGTTTCAGCAGATGTTGTACAGTAGTGGAATAATCGGTTATGGTATGACAGTATGTATTGATGTAATTATTTTGGTTGTGTAGTAGATGTTGGTGGGTGTACATAGCACATGCAGGTGTGTAGGTACCCCTTTTATACAATGTCTATATGTGTGTGGGTGTTCTTTCCGTAAATGAACACATCCCTTAGAGGACTAATACTATGGTAATTGCAAGCTGATTCATTAAGGCACTGTTAAATGCTTCCTGTATAGCATGCAGGTACTGTTAGTCCTTGAATCCTTTTGGCAATACATCAGAATGTAATAAAGTTTTGCAAAATGAAATCTGTCTGTGTATTTCTGTCATGGATATTTGCAGTCATTGCAGTTGTGTTGGTGACTGTGTCCATAGAACATATTTGTAATAGTGCATTGGCATATGCTCTTCATATGTTATGTTCATATTGTTTGGGGGGAGGTGGAATGTGTGACTGCTATGGTCCATGTTATACTCAGATATGAACACTTCGGATGCTGTCTACACACATGTATGTATGTATATATATATATATATATATATATATATATATATATATATATATATATATATATATGTGTGTGTGTGTGTGTGTGTGTGTGTGTGTATTGATATATATATTATTGCATACGTTAATCTGTACCTCCATAGATGTGTAGATGTTTTCAACCTATCTACATATATATGTAGATCTGTATATATCAACATGTCTCTATGTATCTCTCTCTCTATATATATATATGTCTATATATCTATATAGCTATATATATCTATATATCTATATATGGGCATATACCTTTCATTGGACACATGGCGGGTTGTCCTGTTTCAACACATTCCTCCCTTTTGTGTTTTAACCTGTCTGCATACACAACTGGGATAGGTACATCTCAGGTAGGTTAGTGTTGGGGTTACTCTGAGGATGGAGTACATGGTTGCGGGTTCTAATCCTGGACGGCTTTATTATTTTACCTCTCAGAGTAGGCACTGGTAGGGAAAGTGTGAATAATGCACATTTAAGTGGTTGTAAGCAGGTTTGCCCGTGGTCTGGGCAACATTAAGCAAAGGTTAAACCTGTAAAGCGCTTCTCCGTTTAACGTGTTTCAGCGCTGCTTACAATCGCACAGACCCACTTACAACTGTGTAAGAGTGCTTTAATCCACCTGCATCCAACAGCCCTTATTCTGGCCCTCAAAATAACTTAACGGCCCTTAAACCCATGACCATGAACACCACAGTCACTGACTTTACCACTAAGGCATCTGAGATATGTACAAATGTTATGGTGTTTCGAATATACATTTTACTACAGGCATTCCTCACTACTGAAAACAAATGTGACAGTCAGTTGGCGTACGTATGTCTGATACATGTTAATGTTCATATGTTTGTGAAATTGGGTGTTGCAATGTGACATGACAGGGTGTATTATGGATGAGAATGGTTCTTGTTTTGTGTCCTTTTTATATTGTCCCATTACTCCATGTATACCCCTCCAGTTCACTTATTGAACATCCGACCCAGGCCCTCCTTGATGCATGATTTCATTACCCATCATTCCTCCCCAACCCCAATCTTCACATACACAACAACCACCCCTTCTATGGTGAATTAATTTAATATTAATAGTTATAATACCAGAGCTGCATGTGTTTTGTGTACACCTCAATTCCTTTGGAGTGCTTCTGTGTCACAAAGTGTGTTCATAGATGTTTAGATATATGGCTATTGATGTAACTGTATAATATATATATATATATATATATATATATATATATATATATATATATATATATATATATGTATATATATATATATATATATATATATATGTGTGTGTGTGTGTGTGTGTGTGTGTGTGCAGACATCACTGACATGCATATATATATATATATATATATATATATATATATATATATATATATATATATATATATATATATATATATATATATATATATATATACATATATATATATGTATATTTATATATATATATATTTATATATATATATATGTTGTTTCTTTTGGCTTATCCCGGTTAGGGGTCGCCACAGCGGAACTCCGGTCCGCTAATGTTTTGGTAGTGGATTTTTACGTGCCAAGTTACCAGCCCTGACACACAACCTTCAACGAAGGCATGCCCCTTCACACATGCCTCCACACAGAAGACGCTCTAGCTGAGAATCGAACGTGACAACGTCCTGCTGTGAGGCAACAATGCTACCGCAGCACCACTACTGCAGTTCCCATAAATATATATATATATATATACATATATATATATATATATATATATATATATATATATATATATAGATAGATAGATAGATATACATATATTTCATATTAATTTGTAACAGCAATACATATGTAGACTTGAATGTGTTGGTTAACAAAGTACAGTACATTACAATATACTGTACATATGTACACAAAGTGACTGTCCCATTTGTGGTCATTACACATTACAGTGGAATGCATATGGTATAAGGTGTGGTCTAAAGACCATGAAACATGTATACACCTCAGATGGCTTAGTGGTACGTCCCATGACTTTAGTATACATGGTCCAGGGTTCAACACCTGCGATGCTTTAAAAACTTTTTTACTCCAGAATAAGGCTCATTTAAGCAGCTGTAAGCATGTTTAAAAGAGTTTGTGTGACATTATAGCAGCGGTTAAACACAGATAAATAAACTTTGTAATGTATAACCTGTGCACGCAAACACATCTGCTAACTACTCAGGATATATACATGTCAGTGAAGTAATATCTCACTATGTGCTTACATAACATTACATTCTCTGTTGACTTGACTCTCCAGCACACATGGGTTTATATGGGTGTTTTGAATGTTTATTATACAGATGATTACTACCTATACACCATCCCCCACTCTGGAATTATAGATAAGCTCACTAAACTAGGTATAAATCCATATGTCACAAGATGGGTTTCCAGCTGGCTCATGGACAGAACCCACACTGTGAAAGTAGCGGATTCCAAATCTGACTTCAGACCAGTGACAAGTGGAGTACCACAGGGTTCAGTCCTGGGTCCTCTCCTATTTGCTATCTACTTCTCTGAAGTGCAGGCTAACACAGAAGGTATTTGGCTAACAAAATTTGCAGATGACTACAAACTAGGAGCCATAATCAAAACTCCTAACGATGTGAACAAACTACAAAAGGGTCTCACTGAGACAGATACCTGGTGTCAAAGCCATGGCCCGAAGCTCAATGCCAAAAAGTGTATTGTCATCCCCTTTGGTAAAAACTCTGTACCCATGAACTACCACATAGCTGGTAGTCTACTTAATGCTGAAAATGTGATAAGAGACTTTGGGACACAGGTGGACAGTAGTCTCTCCTTTGATAATCACATTGCCTCAGTGGTCAGGAAATCCTTCTACATGGCTCATCTCATCACAAAAGGATTCTCATCCAGAAAAAAAGAGGACATTGTTCCCCTCTACTCATCACTCATTAGACCCATTATAGAGTACAACACCCCTTTTGGTATGTACCTCACAAGACATCTACAACAACTGGAAAGACCACAGAAATACCTCACAAAGAGGATTACTGGCCTCAAACAGGTACCCTACGCAGATCGTCTCAAAAAAACTACAGCTTTACTCCATCGCATATCACCTACTCAGGGGCGATCTCTGCCTAACATACAAAGCTATGTCAAACCCAGAGCTGTTGGACATGCTCCACTTAAAGAAACCCCAATCCCTCTGAGCTACACCCTCTAGGGACCTTAACCTTGTCACCACAATAAACAGAACATGCGGGTGGGATAGATTCCTATCCCAGAGACTTCCCATACTCTGCAACAGACTACCTATCTATGTCAAACAGAGCTCCTCATTAGCACTCTTCAAAAAAATCTTGATGATTGGATGGGAAATGGGAAATTCACTCTAGGGATCACATCTGTGGCTCTGCTCAACAGGGGCACAGGAAAATAATTTTTTTGGGTGGCGAAAGCCAGGGTACATTTTTTGGCTAGGCTTATATAGGCCTGAGGGCCAATAGCCTAGTGCCTACCTATGAACCTATGAACCTATATATGCAAGCTGTGGTTAAGGTATACTTTTTAACATGATAAACATCCCTGCCTTTATTGGGATTGGGACCTCGAATGCACAGATACTATGCAGATGCTGTTACCATTACACTGTTGACATTAACGTTGCTTCCGCCTATTTCCTATTTAGATGATTTATATGTGTAAGCTAGGCTAAGCGAAGGGCGGAGGCCCCCAAACCCACTGAGCTTCACTTACTCTTGAAATAACAACATATAACAAATGTACTGTGAGACAATATATTACATTCCTAGCTACATTAGGCATAGCCCCTCTCTGATACACTTCAAGGGAAACCTTGTTGTGTGAATGGGTAACAGAATATACACCCCTGGAATCATGTGACCCAGAACCATACAGCCAGGGGGTGGGGGAGCCTGTCCAGTTTGATAGCTGCGAGACCTGTTGGGGAAATTGAATGGTGCTGAATTGTCACATTAACATGCTCTCTTTAGATCACTAAGTGCCCCTATCTCCTTCCACCACCCCAGTCTTCAACAGCTTCCAGCAACTCTGTCTGGAATTCCTTCATTGGCTATGCTTGACAGAGGCTCAGTTACTTCATCAGTGGTGCGGAGAAAGCCAACACACTGTATCTATGCTTCTAATTGCCCATGGGCATATAGGTAGTAGGCTATCTGTGAACCTCTAAAGTGCAGGCCATCACAGCCATAATATGTGAATAAACAGACTTTCAGATCACAATATACAGTGAGAAATCACCATGTAGTCAGGAAACAGTTAAGTACAGCAAGAACACACAGAACACTGATACTTAGTCACTCCAAAAGCTTATCTTGGAAGCTAAAAGACTTGTATAAGTTTAAGGCTTTCTATTGCTTATCAGTAGGTTACCCGCAGGAGAGATGAAAAAGAAAGCACAGATGGTAAACATGCATGCAACAATACCATACCGGCCTATATGTCAGTCTTAGACTTTGGAATACTGGCCAAGGCTATTGGTGCCCCCATGGTGCCTTATTTAGGAGAGTCTCGAAAGTGAATACCAGCTCTGTAAACAGCACAATAGCAGAATCAATGAGGGTTATGCTACTCAACACCAGGGGTTGTGATCACAACATGCATGCACTCACAGCACTCCTCAGGATGGACAACGTCAACATCTGTGCAGTAACTGAGATCTCTCTTAAGGCTCCTGAGAGCACACCAGCACTAACAGACTGCAACCCATACCAAACATTTCAGCCACAGATCATGGACTGACACAGACATGGAGGGGGTGTATCCATATTCATCAGGGATCCCTACACCTCCAGGTTAGTGGGGCAGCATGATACCTCTGAGATCATCTATGTGCAACTAACATCAGCCACAACTGCAATGTAAACTGTGGCCTGCTACGGATTACCATCCATGACCCAGGACCACCACTCCACCTACCTGGAGACAATGGAGAACATGACAGCCCTAATACACACCCTGGCATTGGTTGATGTCAACTACCATACCATTAACTGGGAAACTTACACCAGTACTCACTTCCAGGCCCAGCGCTTCCTGGAATTTATCACCTCATATTCCCTGTATCAGGTGGTAACCTCCCTAATGAGTGGTGGAAACATACTAGAAATGGTCATCACCAACATGGGCAACAGGTGCACCACAGCGGAGGTTAACCGGTAACTGGTTAGATCTGACCATGAACTATTCACTGTTTCCACACCCAAGCATCTCTCCCACCCATGGATACCACAGTGTATACCTATCCTACAGCTAAATTTACACTACTAGTGACAGGGTTGGTGGGTTTCGCAGTCCCCACGCTGAGGGGAAACACTGCTCAAGATACAGACAGATTTACAAATGCAATCTATAAGCACCTACATGGATGTATGGATCATGCCATCACTGGTAAACCAAGACTCACTCCTCCTAGACAAGGACACCAGTCTGGTGGACCTCTGCAATAAACAGGCTATACTACAGAAGTAGGACAGTGTTCCAGACAAACAGCAAATCCCATGAAGGGCAGACATCCGTGACCACTATTAGTATGATACTTATGTCCCTCATGACAACATCCAAGACTAATACCAGCAGGAAAATATGCAAGGATTTGAAAAATAACCACAAAGCCTTCTTTGGCTATGTCAAGGATCTAAGTGGTGACACACAGATTTGCACTGTGCCGGTGAAATATAGCACAAAATATGCTGACCCTATTGATATTGCCAACATCCTTGCAGATACATTCAGTGCATACTTCACCCCCTAACGAGCCCACAACACTATCCGAAAGGTACAGTATCCCACACATCAGAGACACACAGGTGGAAATGGCCCTCTCTAACAGCAGAACACAGCATCAATGGAGGCAGATGTTGTCCCAGACTGCATCTTGCAAACTGTACAAGACAACCTGACCCCCCACCAAATTAAGCTTTCCAACCTCAGCTTCTCCACAGGCTACATGTCCATACAATGGCGCATGGCAACAGTTATTCCACTCCATCAAGATGGAATCACAACTGACCATGGTAACTATCCCCACATAAGCCTGACTAGCCTGATTTGCAATGGTATGGATCGCATCCTCATGGCACTCATTAACCAAGACATTGGTAACCTCTGAACACGTGACCCAACCCAGGTCAGCTTGGTTGAGTGCAGTTCATGCCTACTAAACCTGTTTGACGTCTTACATACAGTCACCAAGACATTAGATGATGGTAGAGGTATTTCACACATACTACCTGGACCTCACCAAGGCTTTTGACACCATGCCCCCCTCATGTATTATTGATAAACACACCAGCCTGTACATACACCCATATATCACAGGTTGGGTTGCCAACGGGCTTACACACAAAACCCACATGGTACGACTAGCAGTCTCCAGGTCCAACTCTTGACCAGTCATGACTGGTGTCCCATAGGACGCAGTCCTGGGAGCCCTACTGTTTGGCATATACTTCTCAGAGGTACAAGCAAACACAGGTGGACTACGGCAGACCATGTTTGGCAATGACTGTGAACTGGGAGCCATGATTGATAGTCCAGCTGACACAGACATCCCTCGAGGGGCCTCACAGAGACCAACACAGGGTGTCAACATCATGGCCTCCAGCTAAGTGCCACTAACTGCATGGTTATTCTATTGTGGAATATTAAGCACCCACATATTAACACATAAGTGGCAGCCACTTTAATACAGACGAGGTAATGGGGTATCTGGGGACTAAGGTAGATAGTGATCTCCCCTTTGACAATCATATCTCCAAAGTAGTTAGGACATCCTTCTATGTAGGCCATCTGATTAGTAAAGGATTCCCATCTAGACATACTGGGGTTATAGTGCCCCTTTACTCATCACTCCTCATTCCCATCATAGGGTATAATAACCCATTCGGGATGTACCTCAGAAGACACTTCCAACAGCTGTGATGTCTACGAATGTACCTCACCAAGGGGATTACCGGACTCCAACATATGCCCTATGCAACCAGACTGAATAAACTCCTGCTTTACTCAGTGGCATCTCGTTTACCCAGAGATGATCTCAGCTGGCCAACACAGCCATGTCGAACTCAGGCTTAATGGATATGCTCCACCTATGGGAATCCATGTCACAGTGAGCCACACACTATAGTAAGCTGAACCTTGCCACAACAATAACTGGATGATGCTGGAGGGACGGATTCCTGTCACAGACACTCCCCATACTTTGGAACAGCATCCCTAACTACATTATACAGAGTCCCTCACTAACACTCTGCAAGAGAAACCTTGAAGAGTGGATGGGGAACAGTAGATGCAGCCCAGGGGTCCTGCGATTGGTTCTGCTCCACAGAAGGACAGTTAATGAATCAATGGGGTGGCAAAAGCTAACACATTTTGGCTGGGCTTATGAATGGCCTCTGGTAGTTGACCAAGTACCTACCTATGATCCTATACATACAGTATCAGCAAATGCTGATAGCTTAATTTACTGTTCAGGTGTTGACTTACCTTGTGCCAATGGCAGTTGTGTGTGCAATAGCTGAGGGCTGCCTATGTTGGATGCACAAAGTAGACTGCCTATACATGACAATTTTAAGTAGTCTTTTTATTGTGTGTGCAGGTGGAGAAAGGTGTCAGTCCCTAGGTGCCTACACTGTCAGTGTGTGTGCTATACGTTCCCTCCTTGCTAAGGCATGGGCATACTGGGCACACCTCTGTCTGCTTACTGGGGCTGGCTCAGGGTGTTCTTGGTCTGAGTACCTCTGTGCCTGTGGGGCCCTTGCCAATGGTTGTGGGCTGTGAGGGTCTTCACCATTCTGTCCCTGGTGCAGCTGTTTCCACAGGATCATATTGTACAGCATGGCACATACTATGAAGATGTGGGCACACGTGCCTGAAGAGTACTGCAAGGCTCCACAAGATATGTCCAAGCAATGGACCTGTGATTTCAGCATCCCAAACACACACTCTATGATGATTCTGGTTTGTGCGTGTGCCTTATTATGACATTCCTGCATGGGTGTGTGTGAATTTCTGATGGGAGTCATCATCCACGGTTCCAGTGCATAGCCAGCATCCCCCACCAGGTGGCCATTTGGGATGCCCTCCCAGTAAATAACTGATACAGCTGTGAGGTCTGCCAGATGTGGGAGTCATGATAGTTTCCAGGACTGCCAGCACACATCCATGATAATGCCCTGGGTATTGCACACAACCTGGCAGTTGATGGAGGGGTATCCTTTGCGGTTTATGTAGCGCCTACCCTGCTCACCGGGTGGTGACTTGATGTGTATGTGCTTGCAGTCTATTGCACCCAGTACCTCCAGGTATTCTGTCACATGGTGGAAGAGACGCATATTGCTGGCCAACTCCTGCATTCGGGGGAAGTATATGTGCTCATTGGCATGTGGTAATATGGCATCCAGGAACTGGTGTAGTACCCTGGATGCTGATGCCTGTGAGATCCCCATGATATCAGCAGTTGGTCTTTGAAAGGTACCTGTAGCTAGTATTCTCAGGCTTACACATACCTTTGTATCCACTGGGATGGCTTCCCCTCTGTTTGTTCTGGCTCTGAGGCATGGCAGGCACAGCTCCACAAGTTGCTGTAGCATGTCCCTGTCCACCCTGTAACACTGTACTATCTCCAGATCGTGTAGCCCCTGGTAGGTTACCCTGGGTCTGAACACTCTCCTCCTCCTCTGATACCTGAGGTGGTCATGTGCATCATCCTCCACACCACCTTCAGTCTCCTGCACATGCTAGTGGACCAAAGCTATGTCAACCATTAACATGTACATACTAAAAGTTCCCCATCTGTATACACAACTGGTGCAGAGTGTATGGGAATAAACAAATGTGTGTGAGATGCTTTCACACTTTATACTATTGTGCTATGGATGCTGCTGATGTCAGTGGGTGTGTATGAGCTATTCCAGCTGCAGCGTGTCTTAATTATGGGTTTTATAATGAGTACTGCAAGTGTCGGGCCTTTACTGTGGAGATATGCTTGCCTGCTTTGATTAATATGTTGCCCTTTAGTTCACTTTTAAACCTGGATCCCCTCCCATTATCAGGCATGCATCCACCTGCCGTCTTTCTTGTTTTGTACATTCCCTACCCAGTCATGGTAAAATGTGTCTTGTAGCTGATGTACTGCAAATTGGCTTTGTTCTGCTTTGACACTTTACCGTTTTCTTTGCAGTACAGCCCCCCCCCCCCTTCCTGTTCTGCAGGTAGCTGCTTGCAGCCTTGTTAGCTGTTGTCAATGGCCCACTGTAGGCTCCTAGGTGTTAATTAGTCATTTGTACTCCAATTTCCCTTCTGCAGCATTTCTTTATTTTTTTCCTATATCCTTCCTGTTTCAGCTGCAGTGCACGCCTTGCAAACCCGTTTACCGGGTTTACGCGCGTTTTCATCTCCATTCACATGCATACTCAGTTACCTTGTGTACTCTCAGCTAAGCAAAGCTATGGCCAGTTTAACACACTACTGTCCTGCAGCTTTGCCTAGCTTGGGGCAAACCGGTTTAGCAATGCTCCAATGTGCTTACAGCAATGGCGACACACCCCTCTCTTGACGTCATCTTTATCTCAAGGGAACATCTCAGTGTTAAAATGCTACGCTGTGAGGTGCATGCTTACACCAGCGGGGAATCTGCAATTCACTATTACTCCTCTCATTTGCATGGTATTGCCTACTAATTCCTAGCTACCGTGCATAACACTGTCACAGCCCCTTAGCAACCCTTGCACCATAGTATGGTGTAGCATGCCTGCCATTGACTTTTATGGGGAAATTGTGATATGTGTTACATTGCAGTTTTATTCTATATTTTTATACTTTCCTTGCGATCCCCTTTGCGTGCCGCTGCCCTGCACTTCCACATTGCAATAGTGCAACTATATATATTAAATGTTAATTTTATATTTTGTACATTTTTTTATGCCAATGGCTATATATTTAGCCATTGGCATATATTAACAATATAATACATGTGTTTGGTTGGCTGTCATGGCTCCGATTTTATGTTTGCAAAAATGTAAACCGTTTTCTGCAGTTTACATTTCTGCATGCTTACACTACACCTGCACCACTTCCTGGACCGCTATATACCTTTATTTGCATGCTACACTGCTGCACATGGGGTAATTAGCATACAAGACTCGGGAGTTGTGCGGGCGTAGCATACGCATGTAGTGCACGTGGGAGTAGCTCGTACCAGGATCGCTCGGCAGCCATATTTGGTGTTAGAACGCCGATGCTAAGCCTGCACCTGGCGCAAGCTTTATGAATCCCAGGGTATGTTTTTTTTAACAGAAACTTATTTGCAAAATGTAAAATAAGCATGGCAAGCTGGTAACTTAAAACATTTCTGTGGCTTGTTGCTGAGAAACATCTCCAATCTGAAACAATCATCTTATTTATTGTTTGCCCAACTAGCAATACCAGAAACACTTCTTTATCAGTTTAGAATTGGTTTGGTTTTCTGTCAAAATGGCTAAGTGAAAATATAGACTGGCAATATAATGTGATTCAGGGACACGATAAAGCCTCATAGAGCAAATTCACATTAGTGGCTCATTTTCAAGTCTCTAAATCAAACAGTGTGCAGCTACTGGTAACTACACAAGTGTTCTTACCATCCCACAGGCATGTGAAAATGAACACACACATACACTTGGATACACGCATGCGCATGAGTGCACACACACACACACACACACACACACACACACACACACACACACACACACACACACACACACACACACACACGAACAAATGTACTCTCTCTCTTTATCTGTTTTCTCCATAAGAACTTTTTCCCAACTGAAAAAATGTTGGTGAGTCAAAACAAACATATAATTCCATCTGCACTTGTAAAGATAGTTGTTGCAGAAGCACCTACCAAGGGGAGAAAATGCTGAGAGAAGAAAGGAGCTACTTTTGAGATTTTAAATATTTTCTTCTGATTTTTTGTTTAAAATTTCTGCTTTGCCGCCTACTTTTCGGCATTTTCTGGCTTGCTAAAGTTGATATCTGTATTAGAAACAGTATTTAGAACACATCTAGAACCTGTTTACTGCATTTCCTGTGTTGCACGCAATTTTAAATCATTTTTTTTTCTTAAAATTGCCTTTTACCTGACTCTGGCCTAGCACTCAAGTGTGGGGTCATTTATTGCACTGTTCTGACTATTTTGCCACTTGTGTATCTCGCTACCTTTAAACTAAAACAAACAAAAAAAAACTATTGCTTTTTTCCCACTTTCTGAAATGTAAAAGTTCAGTTACAGATTTGCTGTTCTGAACTGTTTGTAAGTTTCTTGGAGGCCAGTGCTTGCTTGGGCTAAAGGGAAGTCTCTGTGTTCATCAGTGGCAGTGATTAACACTGAACAGCCTGCCTGCCTGCCTCTGTAGGAGTTGTTACTGCCTAGAAACTGTAGTTTTATCGGCCATTTTGGGTCAATTCCAAACTCCTTAAAACCCTGCTGTCTCATGGTTTTGGCATCTTTCCAAGCTTGATAGTTGTTGCTGAAGCACCTACCAAGAGGAGAAAACGTTGAGAGAAGAAAGGGGCCACTTTTGAGATTTTAAATATTTTCTTCTGATTTTTTGTTTAAAATTTCTGCTTTGCCGCCTACTTTTTGGCATTTTCTGGCTTGCTAAAGTTGATATCTGTATTAGAAACAGTATTTAGAACACATCTAGAGCCTGTTTACTGCATTTCCTGTGTTGCACGCAATTTTAAATCATTTTTTTCTTAAAATTGCCTTTTACCTGACTCTGGCCTAGCACTCAAGTGTGGGGTCATTTATTGCACTGTTCTGACTATTTTGCCACTTGTGTATCTCGCTACCTTTAAACTAAAACAAACAAAAAAAACTATTGCTTTTTTCCCACTCTCTGAAATGTAAAAGTTCAGTTACAGATTTGCTGTTCTGAACTGTTTGTAAGTTTCTTGGAGGCCAGTGCTTGCTTGGGCTAAAGGGAAGTCTCTGTGTTCATCAGTGGCAGTGATTAACACTGAACAGCCTGCCTGCCTGCCTCTGTAGGAGTTGTTACTGCCTAGAAACTGTAGTTTTATTGGCCATTTTGGGTCAATTCCAAACTCCTTAAAACCCTGCTGTCTCATGGTTTTGGCATCTTTCCAGGCTTGATAGTTGTTGCTGAAGCACCTACCAAGAGGAGAAAACGCTGAGAGAAGAAAGGGGCCACTTTTGAGATTTTAAGTATTTTCTTCTGATTTTTTTTGTTTAAAATTTCTGCTTAGCCGCTTACTTTTTGGCATTTTCTGGCTTGCTAAAGTTGATATCTGTATTAGAAACAGCATTTAGAACACATCTAGAGCCTGTTTACTGCATTTCTTGTGTTGCACTTAATTTAAAATCATTTTTTTTTTAAATTGCATTTTACCTGACTCTGGCCTAGCACTCAAGTGTGGGGTCATTTATTGCACTGTTCTGATTATTTTGCTACTTGTGTATGTCTTCTACCTTTAAACTAAAACAAAAAAAAAACAAAAAAATCTTGCTTTTTTCCCACTTTCTGAAATTTAAAAAGTTCAGTTACAGATTTGCTGTTCTGAACTGTTTGTAAGTTTCTTCGTGGCCAGTGCTTGATTGGGCTAAAGGGAAGTCTCTGTGTTCATCAGTGGCAGTGATTAACACTAAACAGCCTGCCTGCCCCTGTAGAAGTGATTACTGCCTAGAAACTGTAGTTTTATTTGCCATTTTGGGTCAATTCCAAACTCCTTGATCTCGCTCTCTCTTAAAACCCTGCTGCCTCATGGTTTTGGCATCTATCCAGGCTTGATAGTTGTTGCTGAAGCACCTACCAAGGGGAGAACATGCTGAGAGAAGAAAGGAGCCACTTTTGAGATTTAAAGTATTTGTTTCTGATTTTTTGTTTAAAATTTCTGCTTTGTCGCCTACTTTTTAGTGTTTTCTGGCTTGATAAAGTTGATATCTGTACTAGAAACAGTATTTAGAACACATTTAGAGCCTGTTTACTGCATTTCCTGTGTTGCACTTAATTTAAAATCTTTTTTTTCTTAAAATTGCATTTTACCTGACTTTGGCCTAGCACTCAAGTGTGGAGTAATTTATTGCACTGTTCTGACTATTTTGCTACTTGTGTATCTCTGTTACCTTTAAACTAAAACAAACAAACAAAAAATCTTGCTTTTTTCCCACTTTCTGAAATTTAAAAAGTTCAGTTACAGATTTGCTGTTCTGAACTGTTTGTAAGTTTCTTGGAGGCCAGTGCTTGCTTGGGCTAAATGGAAGTTTCTGTGTTCATCAGTGGCAATGATTAACACTGAGCAGCCTGCCTGCCCCTGTAGGAGTGATTACTGCCTTGAAACGTTTTGGGCTATTTCCCAGCTCTTTCAACTTCCCTGCCTTAAAACCCGCTTTTGCGTGATTTTGCACAGAGTGCAGCATCGGTCAGCGCTGCTTAAATGGGTTTAAACTATTTCCGGCTTCACAAAGTCTGCTCTTCACTTTTTCCCTTAGAACTTTTCTAAATCTCAAAGTAATCACTCTATTTTCATTCTAAAGCCCTGCACTTGATCTTATAAGTATTCTTATAAGTAGACACTAATTAAAGCACTACACCATCTTATACTCCTTATAAGTACTTGGCTCCCTATTGGTCCTTTCAGATCAGTCAGAAAACTGTTCCTTATACTGTTCTGGCATGTCCAATAGTCAGTTTTGGGTTTACTCTCCAGTCCAGCTGGTGAATCTGGGTATCTTAAAGCAATGTTACAACTGCCTTATGTACACAGACCACCCTCTCCTCCTCCCATCAAACTCAAATATATGTGAGAGATGCAACTATATAGCCAAACTGGAGGCTGAGCTCTCTCAACCCAGCACTGGCACAGTCAGTCAGGAGGAGAAGGTAACCAAACACACCAATATTCCAGTCTCACATAGACCTATCACATCAGCAAACCAAACACATAAACACACAGAAACATACTCGGAGGCTCTAAATAAAAATCTGCCAAAACAGCAGAGACCTCCAAAGCAGACATCCAAGCAACCGCTACCCCGCAACAATATCCACGTATCACATATTTCACAAAGTCAGTGTGGCATACAGCCACAGCCCTTAAGGCTAAACAACACACCTAACACACTTGTAATAGGGGACTCTATTGTCAGACACACTGACATCCCTCTCACCAGACTGAACAAGGAGAAGGTCACTGTAAGCTGCCTGTCGGGTGCCAGGATCTGCCACATAACACAAGCACTCAGGTCACTCCAAAGCAAGTACAAATATGACTCTGTCATTGTCCATGCTGGTGTGAATGACCTGAGATGTACCTCCCTGGACTACATGAAAAGAGACATAGAGGAGCTCTCTGATCATGTAGCCCAGACCGGTATGACCCTGACCTTGAGTAGCATCTTTCCCTCACCAAGAATGATGCTACAGTATGAAGACAAAATGATCAGTTTTAACAATTGGCTAAAGTATTGGTGTCATTCTAAGGGGATTCAGTGCCTGTCAGCCTGGAAGGACATGCTTGACAAGCCACGTTGCTTTGCTAGGGACAGCTTGCACCAGTCATCCCTGGGCTTTCTAATACTGGCTAAGGCTCTTGCCACCCCCATAGTGCCTTTTTTAGGCAAGGCTCAAAAGACAAACCCACCTCCATAGACAACACAAGAAAAAAAAAAATAAGGGTAAGGCTGCTCAACGCCAGTAGTCTAAACCTCAAGATGCACGCACTCGGGGCTCTCCTCAGTTTGGAGAATATCGATATCTGTGCAGTGACAGAGACCTGGTTTGCCCCAGAGAGCACCCCAGCACTACCAGGTTATACCTCATACCATGCTTTTCGGCCCCAAAACTCAGACCGAACCACAAAAGGAGGGGCAAGTATCCATATTCATCAAAGATACCCATACCTCCAGGTTAGTGGTACTACACAAAGCATTGGAGACCATCCATGTACAGTTAACAGTGGGCAAAACTGCCTTTCAGTTTGCAGCCTGCTACAGACCACCCTCCCAAACTCAGGAACCCCACTCGGCCTTCCTGAGAACACTGGAGAATATGAAGGTCTATCCAAACACAATAATATTGGGTGACTTCAACTACCCAAACATCGATTGGGAAAAATACTCAAGCCCCAACAGCCTTGCCCAATGGTTCCTAGAATTTATAAACTCAAATGCTATGGAACAACTGGTCACCACTCCCACAAGAGGGGATAACATATTGGACCTGGTCATCACCAACATGGGGACTCTAAGTTCCACACCAGAGGTGTGTCCCTCATTGGTAAGATCAGACCATAAATTAATCTCACTGGATATCCATATCCCATCCCCAACCCCAGCCAAGGAAATCACGGTGAAAAATTTCTCAAAAGCAAATTTCACACTTCTCAAAACCGGAGTGGAATCCTTTAAAGCCACCGGGCCAGTGGAAAATACTGCCCAAACAGCAGAATCCTTTACAAATGCATTCTATGGACACCTACAGGAATGCATGGATCGTGCTATCCCAAATAAAACCAAGACTCACTCCTCCAAAGGCAGGAGACCAGTCTGGTGGACCCCAGCCATAAATAAGCTATACAACAGAAGGAGGAAGCTACTACATGATAGAGCAAAATCCCAAAAAGGGAAGGCATCTCTGATCAGTACTAGCAAGAAATTACGATCCCTCATAAAATTATCTAAGGCTAGCTTCAAAAGAAAAATTGCACAAGACACTAAAGATAATCACAAGGCCTTCTTTAGTTATGGCAGGAATCTGAGGGGCAACTCCCAGATATGCTCTGAGTTAGTACAAAATGACAAAAAATACACTGATCACACAGACATTGCCAACATCCTGGCAGACAGGTTCAGTGCAAACCCCCCCCCCCCAAAAAAAAATACCAAATGTCTATCCCAACAGAATGTAGCCTCCCTGACATCACAAATGCACAGGTGAGAGCTGCCCTCTCCAAAGCAAAAAACACAGCATCAATGGGACCAGACGGTGTCTCGGGCTGCATCTTATATGAGCGCCAAGAAGAACTAAACCCTCACATAAAGTCACTGTTCAGTCTCAGCCTTGCTACAGGATATGTACCCAAGGAAAGGCTTACAGCAGCAGTGGTCCCGCTCCACAAAGGTGGTGCCACAATGGACCCAGGAAACTATTGCCCTATAAGCCTGACTAGTCTGGTCTGCAAAGCTATGGAGCGTATCATCATGGAACTCATAAACAAGGACGTTGGTAACCTCCAGACACTGGATCCCACCCAATTTGGCTTTGTTAGTGGCAGATCTTGCCTCTTAAACCTGGTCGACTTCTTTGAAACAGTTACCAAGGCCATAGATGAAGGGAAGGTAGTCCACACGACCTACCTGGACCTCGCAAAAGCCTTTGACACAATACCCCACTCGGGCATCATAAATAAGCTTACCAGCTTAAATATCAACCCCTATGTCACAAGATGGGTTGCAAACTGGCTCAGGGATAGAACCCACATGGTCAGTATTGCAGGTGTCATGTCAGACTCCAAACCAGTTACAAGTGGCATCCCACAAGGCTCAGTCCTGGGACCTCTCTTGTTCAGTATATACTTCTCTGAGATACAGGTTAATACGGGAGGACTATGGCTGACCAAGTTTGCAGATGACTGCAAACTGGGCACCATAATCGACTCTCCATCTGATACAAGCATCCTCCAAAAGGGTCTCACAGAGATGGAAAACTGGTGTCAGAGCCATGGCCTTAAGCTAAATGCCAAAACGTGCATAGTCATCCCCTTCGGGAAAAACAAAGTGCCCACAAATTACCACATAGGTGGTAATCCATTAAGTACGGAAGAAGTAATTAGGGATTTGGGGACCCAAGTAGATAGAAACCTCTCTTTTGACAATCACGTTGCCAGGGACGTTAGAAAGACCTTCTATATAGCTCACCTTATCACGAAAGGTTTCACATCTAGAACAAGAGAGGTCATTGTGCCCCTCTATTCATCACTCATCAGGCCCATAATTGAATACAATGCCCCATTTGGGATGTACCTTACCCGACACCTGCAGCAACTGGAGAGGCCCCAGAAGTACCTCACCAAGAGGATCAAGGGACTCAAACATATGCCCTATGTAGTCCGGCTAAAGAAACTCCAGCTCTACTCAGTTGCTTGCCGCCTACTCAGAGGTGATCCATGCCTGACGTATAAAGCCATGTCCAACCCAGAATTATTGGACATGCTCCACCTCAGGAAATCCAAATCCCTTAGACCTACACGCTCCAGGGACTTAAACCTCAGCACAGAAATAAATAGGACATGCTGGAGGAAAAGATTCATATCCCAGAGGCTGCACTCACTCTGAAACAGAATCCCAGTCCATGTTAGGCAGAGCCCCTCACTGACCCTCTTCAAGAGAAATATTGACGAGTGGATGGGAGATCATAAGTTCACACCTGGGATCTCTTCTGTGTCCCTGCTAGACGGGGGCACAGTAAACTAACCTTAAAAGGACTATCTTCTGTGACCTACTCTACAGAGGCACAGTAAACTGCTCTAAAAGGGTGGCAAAAGCCAAACACACTCTGGCTAGGCTTGTAAATGCCCCAGGGCAGTTAGCCTAGTATAAACCTATGAACCTAAGTGTAAGCTGTATCTGGATACATGTGCATGTGTGTATGTGAAAGGATTGTGTTTATGTTAATACAGAGGATTAGGGTTATTAGCTGCTTCAAATCTGCTTCCTGTGCTCTAAGGTCTGATTTCCTTGGCCTTCATTTATGATTCATTGTAAGTCACTTAGCGAGACAGTGCTCCTAGGCTAAGCCTGACAATTGACCATGGAGATGAGTGCTCAACCCTGGTTTAACAATAATACACAATGTACATATTTTATCAGTCACACTAACATGCCATAACCTCTTCCTGAAAATAATAATGTAGGTAGAGCACCGACATTCTTCATTCTCAATCAGATCTGATTAATCTGATTGTCTGCAACAGTCTACACACAATTGCAGTTAATAACAATGTTTTATTTTATAGTTCCATATGCAAGACTTCCTGTAACAGTATAAGAGATGTAAAGTAAAATTTATAACAAAATCAGTGCAGCAACACCTATTAGCATGCTGGTTTAAAGTGATGTACCACAACACTTCCCATGATGTATGTAGTTCCACCAGCAGACAGCATGCTACATCTCCTCTGATAGGTGGTATAAACTCTAGAATATTTGTATTATTTAGGGGCAGTATTATTGGGAAATGCATATTCTGTGGCCCTCTTTGCTTTGAGTCTGAAACTAGTGTGTCATTATTTAGTGACTTAATTCCTAAATGATTTGCCAGAAAACCACAAATTTTATGAGGAACAAACCAAAAATAAGAAGCAAAAAACCCATTCATTCTTTGAAAATCTAGATAGTTGGGAGATATAGTTCAGCTGGGGCTGTCTAAGTTTGCCACCCTTCCCCCTCACAAAACCATGGTCGAATGGAGCCTCCCCCTGCAGCCATTCCAATGATTCATTACTTTGCTATTTCACTCCATTTACCATAAACACTAATGTGCATACTGATTTACTTCTATGATGATTTGAACTTCATTTGAAAGTTTTATTTTGCATTTTACAGCATAAACACTAAGACATCTGCTAAACAAACTTGGCATTAAAACTTCTCTGCCCTTGAAACTCACATTCATTGAAACAACATTAAAACCCACATTCAAAGAAAATACATTTTACCTGTGGCAGATAAAAATTAATTCTGGGCCGTTTTCAAATCATAGGTCCCTTGCATATGAAACATACATGTGCTCTTTGATACACCTTCCTATTGATTTGAAAATGTTTCCAGTAAACAATGAAACAAAACTGCCCAATTCAGAACATTTCCATCATAAAAGTCTACTCAAACTGCTACAGTCCACTATTATCAGTAAATATGCACAATTCTACAGTTCACCATTATCAGTAAATATGCACACTCTCTGAAGTAGTAAAAAAAAGTCATCTAAATAATTCCACGTTAAATAAATCTGTAATGAAGAGGTTGCTGCTAGCAGTCACCTTTATATTTCATGGTTTCATCGAACAATAAAGTGTCTGATGCCCCTGAGGAATAAATTGCCTAAATTACATTAAAAATAAGCTAGTAATATTGCAATAGGAAATGGATGGCAAACAGATAACAGGCTCATAGTTCGTATCAACTTTTTCAGTACAGCAGCATTCACTCCTTGTGGGAGTAGAACCAACAACCTTCTGCATCAAAAGCAAGTACACAACCTGTTGTGTTATTAACACTGCAAGCTGATTTTCCATAAGCAGCACTAAACTTCTCTTTCCCTGCAGCTCTCAGCTCCTTGTAAAATCTATTCAATACTCAACTGCATCTCAACTTTGCAGCACAAGAAATCTGGAAAAAGCCAAATTTATTGGGGGGGGGGGGGTCAAAAGGCCAAAAACCAGGGACACATTAAACATTGCTTGTATAATCTTGGAAAGTTGTAGAAAATGCTGTGTTACCACCATACATTTTACTGCCAATATCCCTGTGCAAAAGAGTGAGAGCAACACACCACTACGCCATATCAGCTGCTTTGTGACAGAGAGGAAGACTGAAACTTAAATGGCTATCATTTAATGAATTCAGTTCTCACCATAGCTGTCAACCTCTTAGCACAAAACACCTGGACAAACCCAGTAATGAGGGAATACAGCCCTCAGACATATTCAGTGAATTCAGTTCTTGCCATAGTTGTCAACCTTAGCACAAAAAACCTGGACAAAACCAATAATGGGGCAATACTGTCCCAAAAATAAGGACACATTTCAAATATTAATCTTATAAACTTAGAAAATTGCTAGAATAAAAGGTCGTGTTACTATGTATTTTCTGAAGAATATAAAGTCTGAAATTCAAATGCCTGTCAATTTTATTTAACGTTTGTTAATCAGGAGAATCTGACTTGAACAAAAAAAAAATTCAGAAGAGGCCCAGGAAGAAATAATGCAGACATGCCTTTATAACATGGGAGGACACAAAAGCAAACCGACACAAACACAGGGAGAAGATGCAGACCCCACACAGAAGGCACCCCAGCCAAGAATCAAACCCAAGAACCTGCAGCTGTAAAGCAACAATACTAACACTGCACCATCAAATATCAAGCATTGCAACATTTAGGAACCACAGATATTATGAGGAACAGATCAGATCAAATATGAGGCAAAAATCTGCAATTTTTTTTTTTACAAATGGTGGTGGGTAGGGAATTCAGATCCTTAACACCTGCATACAAGGCACAGGGTTCAAGCCTGAGTATCTCTACCCAACACCATTTGTTCTCTAGCCACCAGTATATAATAACTGGGGCATTTCACACACACACAGTCCCTTCTTTCTCTCACACACATACAGTCCCTTCTTCTGTCTCTCTCTCACACACACACACACACACACACACACACACACACACACACACACTCCCTTCTTCTGTCTCTTTCTTTCTCTCTCACACACACACACACACACACACACACACACACACACACACACACACACACACACACACAGTCCCTTCTTCTGTCTCTATCTTTCTCTCTCTCTCACACACACACACACACACACACACACACACACACACACACACACACAGTCCCTTCTTCTGTCTCTCTCACACACACACACACACACACACACACACACACACACACACACACACACACACACACAGTCCCTTCTTCTGTCTCTTTCTTTCTCTCTCTCACACACACACACACACACACACACACACACACACACACACACACACACACACACAGTCCCTTCTTCTGTCTCTTTCTTTCTCTCTCACACACACACACACACACACACACACACACACACACACACACACACACAAACACACACACACAGTCCCTTCTTCTGTCTCTATCTTTCTCTCTCTCACACACACACACACACACACACACACACACACACACACACACACACACACAGTCCCTTCTTCTGTCTCTTTCTTTCTCTCTCTCACACACACACACACACACACACACACACACACACACACACACACACACACACACACAGTCCCTTCTTCTGTCTCTTTCTTTCTCTCTCTCTCACACACACACACACACACACACACACACACACACACACACACACACACACACACACACACACACACACACACACACACACCTTGTCTCTTATCTTTCTCTCTCTCTCACACACACACACACACACACACACACACACACACACACACACACACACACACACACACACACACACACAGTCACTTCTTCTGTCTTTTTCTTTCTCTCTCTCACACACACACACACACACACACACACACACACACACACACACACACACACAGTCCCTTCTTCTGTCTCTTTCTTTCTCTCTCTCACACACACACACACACACACACACACACACACACACACACACACACACACACAGTCCCTTCTTATGTCTCTTTCTTTCTCTCTCTCACACACACACACACACACACACACACACACACACACACACACACACACACACACACACACACAGTCCCTTCTTCTGTCTCTTTCTTTCTCTCTCTCTCACACACACACACACACACACACACACACACACACACACACAAACACACACACACACAGTCCCTTCTTCTGTCTCTTTCTTTCTCTCTCACACACACACCATGCTTCCCCCAACATAAATTCAAGCACACACACACCATGCTTCCCCCAACATAAATTCAAGCACACACACACCATGCTTCCCCCAACATAAATTCAAGCACACACACACCATGCTTCCCCCAACATAAATTCAAGCACACACACACCATGCTTCCCCCAACATAAATTCAAGCACACACACACCATGCTTCCCCCAACATAAATTCAAGCACACACACACCATGCTTCCCCCAACATAAATTCAAGCACACACGCGCCATGCTTCCCCCAACATAAATTCAAGCACACACACACACCATGCTTCCCCCAACATAAATTCAAGCACACACACGCCATGCTTCCCCCAACATAAATTCAAACACACACACACCATGCTTCCCCCAACATAAATTCAAGCACACACAATAAATTCAAAACTTCAAACACACACACACCCCAACATAAATTCAAGCACACACAATAAATTCAAAACTTCAAACACACACACACCCCAACATAAATTCAAGCACACACAATAAATTCAAAACTTCAAACACACACACCCCAACATAAATTCAAGCACACACAATAAATTCAAAACTTCAAACACACACACACCCCAACATAAATTCAAGCACACACAATAAATTCAAAACTTCAAACAC
This sequence comes from Protopterus annectens, assembly GCF_019279795.1. Lineage (NCBI taxonomy): Eukaryota > Metazoa > Chordata > Ceratodontiformes > Protopteridae > Protopterus > Protopterus annectens. The sequence goes on along the minus strand of NC_056727.1, from coordinate 15,457,379 downwards.
ACACACACCCCAACATAAATTCAAGCACACACAATAAATTCAAAACTTCAAACACACACACACCCCAATATAAATTCAAGCACACACAATAAATTCAAACAAACACAAGTACATCATTAATCTGACACACTTACCTGTCCATTCTCCATACATGCATGTACATCCAAAGACCCAAGTAATCCACTGCCCGCGAGATCCAAACCCCTTCCTGACCCGCGACTCCAAAGACCCGCGAGATCCAAACCCCTTCCCGACGAGAGACTGACTGCTGGTGTTGCAGTCCGGCCTCGACACGTTTTCCCAGCCAGTCTATGCAGTTTAGAACTGCACAGACCGTTCCTCATGTTTCCCTATGAGGACTGCCGGACTGCCTGGAGCATGCGCATAGACTTGCAGGAGTCTGGACTACTGCGCATGCGAGAAGTCCGCGAATTTTTAAAAACTTTTTTTTTTTTTTTTTTTTTTTTTTTATTTATTTGTTTTTAGTTCTTTTTGAGGGGGCTGCAGTCCGGCAGTCCAATAGCACGGGCCGCCCCTGGCTTGCACGGTGTGCAAGATTGGTGCAGGAGCTCAAGCTGGCAATATGTCTGCCATGTGATCCAGGAACAGCCTGCAGGGGGGTGCACGAGCACTCCTGCACTAATCCTGCATGGACTAAGCCCTTGTATGCAAATCACCCCATTTGCAGGAGAAATACATGCAAATTAGGTGGTTTTGCAATCCAGGAAGTTTGCAGCCATCCGTGCAGGACTAGTTCTATCTGTAGAAATGTACTCAGTTAGTAACCGAGTACATTTCTGCAAAATCCAAAACGGAGCTGTGACAGCTCCAAATAAAGGTTGCATGTCATGTAGTAAGCATGACAATGGTCAAGTATAAGGCCAATGGCATTGCAAACATTAAAAAAAAAATACAAAAAAACAACTTTATTTTTTTTTACCCAATCTAGGCTGTTTAAGCGTAGGGCAGCAAAGCACAAATGGGATTGGGGGGGGGGGTAACAAAATGAACCTAAATAAGCATTCTAACTAAAATCAGTATTCTGCCATGCAAGTCAATAGCAGGCAGAAGACAACATGGACAGTGAGTAGTGGTTGCTAATGGGGGAGGCTCAATGTGAGACATGTAACTATGCATTAGCAGGCAATCCTATGCAATTGAGGGGAAGGATAGTGAATCCCAGTTTTCCCCAGCATGTGAGGCAGGTTCCAACAGTGTAAGAGCAGGAACAGCTTGGTGCAAGCCTAGGAGTTAAGTGACATAATGGGGGTGTGTATCAGGCATACTGTAAGCGGATTGGAGCCCTGTGGCTTGGGTTTGCTCCTAGCTTAGCAGAGCTAAGCTAGGGGGTGTGTCTAAACCTGCCTAGCACTCTTTACAATACCTAAGCGGGTGTGCGTGCCACACACTGGGTTTTAAAGGCAGAAAACAAAAGTTAAAACAGGAAATAGCAGCAGTGTGCACATTTGTGCACTCTGTTTGCACAGCACACCCCCGGGCTTATACAGGAAAGCAATGGGAAGGGAAAACAGGAAGATAACCAGGGAGAACTAGCATAGTTGGCAGGTGAAATGTATCAGAATCAGACAATTATACAGGCAGCAGACCAGTCCAGCCCAGAACACTACTATAAACTATGCAAACACCTTCTCCTCAGGTTTTTCCCACACTCTACACCACCAGTGTAAACAAGTGGGGAACTTATAACACTCACAACAGAAAAATGATAGGCGCTGCAATAGCTATCAAACAACAACTTGTGGAAGAGGCTGAGGGAGGTGAGGATGTGAATGCTGTCGACCAACCCACAGTGAGGAGATGGAGAAGAGTGTACAGACCCAGGGTATCTGACCAGGGACTTTATAAGCTGGAGATATTGGAGCAATATAGGGTCGACAGGGACCTCCTACAGCAAATTGTTGAGCTGCGCCGACCCTGCCTCACACACAGAACTAACAGAGGTGAACCCATCCCAGTGGATACTAAGGTATGTGTAGGCCTATGAATACTAGCCACAGGTACCTTCCAAAGACCAACTGGGGATATGATGGAGCTTTCACAGGCATCAGCATCCAGGGTACTCCACCAGTTCCTGGATGCCATGTCAGCACATGTCGGTGAACATGTATATTTCCCCAACACCTGTGAGGTATTGACCAGCAATATGCAACTATTCCACCAAATAGCAGAATACCCTGAGGTAGTGGGTGCTATAGACTGCACACACATATGCATCAAAGCACCACCTAGTGAGCGGGGTAGGGTCTACATCAACCGGAAGGGCTTCCCATCCATCATCTGCCAGGTCGTGTGCGATGCCCAGGGCATAATAATGAATGTGTGTGCTGGCTGCCCTTGAAGCTATCACGATTCCCACATCTGGCATCTGATGCAGCTGTACCAGAGAGTTGCCAATGAGGACATCTCTGATGGTCACCTAGTGGGGATGCTGGATATGCACTGAAGCCGTTTTTGATGACACCCATCAGAAATGCACAGACATCCGAACAAGAACTCCATAATGATGCACACGCACAGACCAGAATTATAGTAGAGTGTGTGTTTGGGATGCTCCAATCAGGGTTCTGGTGCCTAGACACATCCGGTGGAGCCTTGCAGTACTCACCACCTACATGTACTCAAATTGTCCTTGTATGTGCCATGCTACACAGTATGATCCTGCGGAAACAGCTGCAGCCGGAACAGCATGGAGCAGGGCCACACAGCCCCCCACCATTGCCAATGCCTGCACAGGCACAGAGTGACTTAGAGGAGGAACAACCTGAGCCTGCCCCAGTGGCCAGAAGAAGGTGTGCCCAGTATGCCCTTGGCTTGGCAAGGAGGAAATACATAGCACATACACTGACTCAGGAGGGACCCAGGGAATAACATCTCTCTCTGACTCTCACATACAGTAAAAGGGATGCCAAACATTACACTACCTGTGCTTAACCATGTGTAGGGAGTGTCCTATGTGCATCTGACATAGGCAGTCCTGCAGCACCACCCTCAATACTGGGACACCCACAAGGTAAGTGACTCACACATGCCAGTCAGGGGGGGGTTCACGTACCCAACAACAGTCACAACCAGCAGGACAGGTGTACACAAACACAAACAAAGGCTGTGCTATGGCCTCTGAATAAGGCCTATGGGTAACCTCCCCACCAGGCCTACACAGAACAGACTACAGCAGGTCAGGCAGTGGGATGTCATTTCTGAAGTCTAGGAAGTCAGAAACTAATATGTAGGTAATTACAAGCTAAGATCTGTGGTACACTGGTATGCCTCTAATCAGCATGATAGGTAAGAATACAGACTGAAATGGAGTACCCAACATACGAGTACAGTCCTAGCAAATGTGTACAAGTGTCAGGTGTGCCTCCCCTTCCAACGTAGAAATGTAGTCACAGTCAGGTGTGCCCCCCCATCCTGTGTAAAAATGTAGAAATAGTCAGGTGTGCCCACTCCCCAATCCTGTGTAGAAATGTAGAAATAGTAAGGTGTGCCCCCCCATCCTATATAGAAATATAGTAACAGTCAGGTGTGCCCCCCCCATCCTGTGTAGAAATGTAGAAATAGTCAGGTGTGCCCCCCATCCTATGCAGAAATGTAGTAACAGTCAACGCCACATGATCGATGGATACCCTGCAGAGACAGCATGCTACCTGTAGGTGTACAACACAAAGGTCAGCACTGCAGTACAAACTACCTGGACGTGATCCACACATTTAATAAAGATGGGCATACTGGGCATGCTCACACACTTAAACACATGAGGGCCATGTCTGCAAACACCAGTGGATCAGATATATCTGGCAGCCACAACTGTTAGTGCAGACACTCCTCAGTATGCACCACTCATGTTTTGCACACACAGTGGATAGGAATACAGGCATATATGTAAGGACAACACACTATAATAAGCCAACGGTAGATGTACATAGATGTGTGGAAGAGGGTGACTGTGACAAGGAGCAATTCAGGCCTGTCCCACCCAGCACACAGCCAAAAGGCCACAATCACGAGGGTCAGATGTCACTCACTGCAGATACTAGCCACCTGTATCTGTCAGCATTACAGAGTAAGTGGTGCACATGCCAGTTGTGCAACATGACTATATAAGGAAGTAGTCATCTATCAGCTGTATACATGTATCTGTGAATATGATCCAGGTTGTGCCCGCATGTGGCATGTCAACCCCTAGATGAATGGGTTATGGCCCATGCACACACACTGCCCTCTTCATAGCCCCATGATGACAAGCATGCTGAGGTCATCCACTGTGAAATACACCTTTGGGAGAATTTTCTACTAGTAATCTCTGTGACGCGTCCCATAACTGCATACTACTGTAGAGTGATAAAATAGCTAGGTAGGAGTTCTAACCCCAGCCTTGGCAGCTGTGTGTGTTTCTCTGACTCTGTCTGTGTAGAGAGCAACACTCCCTACAATTGAAATGCTCTACTTTGCTAAGGTCAGTGATGTCATCCACCTAAAAATACATCCCTGGGAAGGTTGGATCTCAGTAATAAAATAGTTAGGTAGGAGTTCTAACCCCAGCCTTGTCAACTGTGTGTGTGTCAGTCTGTCCCTGTCTGTGTAGAAAGCAATGCTTTTTAGGGTAGTCACATCCCCTACAATTTAAATGCTCTACTTTGGTAAGGCTGCTGATGTCATCCACCTAGAAATACACCTCTCGGGATGTTTATCCCAGTTATCTCCATAGCATGTCCTATAATTGTGTACTGTTATAGTATGATGAACTAGATACTAGGTGTTCTAATCCCAGTCTTGTCAAGTGTGTGTGTGTGTGTGTGTGTGTGTGTGTGTGTGTGTGTGTGTGTGTGTGTGTGTGTGTCTGTCTGACCCTGTCTGTGTAGAGAGCAATGCTTTTTAGGGTAGTCACACTCCATACAATTTGTATGCTCTGCTTTGGCAAAGCTTTGGCAAAGCTACTGATGTCATCCACCTAGAAATACACCTCTGGGAAGAATGTAGCCTAGTAATTTCCATAGCGTGTGCCATAACTACACACTGCTGTAGTGTGATATAGACCTCTGTTAGGGGTACTATACCCATACATGTCAGTTGAGGATGTTTTGTGTGTGTTTCAATGTCTGTGTAGGGAGCAATTCATTTTAGGCTAGTCACACTCAATACATTTCAAATTCCCTACTTTGGCAATGCTGCTGATGTCATTCATTGTAAAATACACCTTTGGGGAAGGAGCTTTCCAGTAATCCCCATGGTGTGTCCAATAACAGCTCCATGCTGTCGTGTGATATAGACCTCTGTTAGAGGTTCTATACCCACACATGTTGGTTGTGGATGCTATGTGTGTGTTTCAATGTCTGTACAGGGAGCAATGCATTTTAGGCTAGTCACACTTAATACATTTCAAATGCCCTACTTTGGCAGTCCTGCTGATGTCATTCATTGTGAAATACACCTTTGAGGAAGGCATTCTTTAGTAATCCCCATGGTGCGTCCTATAACAGCTACATGCTGTAGTGTGATATAGACCTCTGTTAGGGGTTTTATACCCACCCATGTTGGTTGTGTGTGTTTCAATGCCTGCATAGGGAACAATGCATTTTAGGCTAGTCACACTCGGTACATTTCAAATGCCCTACTTTGACAATTCTGCTGATGTCATTCATTGTGAAGTACACCTTTGGGGAAAGAGTGCCAGTAATCTCCGTGGCATGTACTATAACTGTGTAGTGCTGTAGTGTAATAAACTGATTAGGTTGTCGAGTTCTACTCCCAGGCATGACAGGTGTGTGTGTGTGTTTGTAACTTGCATCCTGTGTGGAGCTGAATATGTAACACCTGGGCCCAATGAGGAGTGAGATTTGCAAATTTCTTACATGGTGGCCTTAGTATATATCACAATGTCCACTGTACAGGGATAACAGATGTGAAATATCCGAAAGGTTGGGGTGTAAATCCATGCCCATACATGAGACATCAAGGCAAGGCAATCACAGTTAGAAACCCTAGTATTACCCAGAGCACACTTCCAACCCATGTCTCATACACACACACACGCACACACACACACACACACACACACACACACACACACACACACACGCCGAGGTAACAGCCAAAATGTGTGTAGTACACTGCATATTGGCCACCAATAGTAACTATGGAGTGATTGCACTGGCCTACAGAGGGCAGAGCACTCTGTCCATCTGTCCAATAGGCACATGCATGCTGACAGTGCATCTTTCCCATGTCCCCCACTGGACACCTGCAACACCTGTAGTGCCATCACATGTGACCCACAAATGGCATACCATGCCTGAAAACATGCCCTGTATGGACAGATGCCACTGACACCAGGGAATGCCACTAGCATGCTATCAATGTAAGTGCAGGGTTAACTGGCTGTCCATTACCAGTTCCTGCCACAGGTGGACTTGACTGGCACATCTGATGATAATCTGTGTACACAACATGGGCCCGACACCCCAGGTACAGTTCCACATTTCACTGTACATGCATGTGGGAGGTGTGCACATCCCAGACACCATCCATGTCATGGACTAAGGAACACATACATAAGTTCATAGGTTCATACTAGGCTATCTGCCCTAGGGCATTTATAAGCCTAGCCAGAGTATGTTTGGCTTTTGTCACCAATTTTAAATTAATTTTGCTATGCCCTTTTTCGAGGTTAGTATATTGTGCCTCTGTCTAACAGTGACACAGAAGTGATACCCAGGATAAACCTACGATCCCCCATCCACTCATCAAGATTCCTCTTGAAGAGAGTCAATGAGGGACTCTGCCTAACCTGGACTGGGATTTTATTCCAGAGTGAAGGGAGCCTCTGGGTTATGAATCTGTCCCTCCAGCATGCCCTATTTATTTCAGTGTTGAGGTTCAAATCTCTCGAGCGCGTAGCTCGATGGGATTTGGATTTTCTGAGGTGCAACATGTCCATTAATTCCAGGTTGGACATGGCTTTATACGTCAGGCACAGATCGCCTCTGAGCAGGTGGTATGCCACTGAGTAGAGCTGGTGTTTCTTTAACCGGGCAGCATATGGCATCTGTTTGAGCCCTTTGATCCTCTTGGTGAGGTACTTTTGGGGTCTTTCCAGTTGCTGCAGGTGTCTGGTAAGGTACATCTCAAAAGGGGCATTGTACTCAATTATGGACCTGATGAGGGATGAGTAAAGAGGCACGATGACCTCCCCTGATCTAGATGTGAATCCCTTCATGATTAGGTGGGCTATATAAAATGTTTTTCTAACCACTTTGGCCACGTGGTTGTCAAATGAGAGATTGCTATCAACTTAGGTCCCCAGGTCCCTAATTACTTCTTCTATACTTAATGGATTACCACCTATGTGGTAATTTGTGGGCACTTTGTTTTGCCAAAGGGGATGACTATACACTTTTTGGCATTTAGCTTAAGGCCATGGCTCTGGCACCAGTTGTCTGCTTCTATGAGGCCCTTTTGGAGGATGCTTGTGTTGGCTGGAGAGTCGATTATAGCGCCCAGTTTGCAGTCATCTTTGAACTTGGTCAGCTACAGTCCTTCCGTGTTGGCCTGTACCTCCGAGAAATATATACCGAACAGGAGAGGTCCCAGGACTGAGCCTTGTGGGACACCATTTGTAACTGGTTTGGAGTCTGACATGGCACCAGCAATTCTAACCATATGGGTTATGTCCTTGAGCCAGTTTTCAACCCATCTAGTGACATAGGGGTATATATTTAAGCTGGTGAGCTTATCTATAATGCCTGAGTGGGGTATTGTATTGAAGGCTTATGCAAGGTCCAGGTAGGCTGTGTGGACCACCTTCCCCTCGTCAATGGCCTTGGTGACTGTTTCAAAGAAATTGACCAGGTTTAAGAGGCAGGATCTGCCCTTAACAAAGCCGAACTGGGTAGGATCCAGTGTCTGTAGGTCCCCAATATCTTTATTTATGAAGTCCATGATTATCCTTTCCATAGGTTTGCAGACCAAGCTAGTCAGGCTTATGGGGCGATAGTTTCCAGGATTCGTTGAATCACCACCTTTGTGGAGAGGGACCACTGTTGCTGTATGCCACTCTTTGGGTACATATCCTGTGGTAAGGCTGAGATTGAACAGTAGTTTTATGTTTGGGTTTAGCTCTTCTTGGAGTTCATGTAAGACGCAGCCCGAGACACCGTCTGGTCCCATTGATGCTGTGTTTTTTGCTTTGGAGAGGGCAGATCTTACCTGAGCATCTGAGATGTCAGGGAGGCAGCACTCTGCTGGGATAGATATTTGCCCTTTTGGTGGGGGGGAGAAGTTTGCGCTGAACCTGTGAGCTAGGATGTTGGCAATGTCTGTAGGTTCGTTGTATTTTTTGTCATTTTGGACTAATTCTGAGCATATCTGGGAATTCCCACCCAGGTTCCTAACATAACTAAAGAAAGTCTTGTGATTATCCTTAGTGTCCTGTGCAATTTTTCTCTCGAAGCTGGCCTTAGACGATTTTATGAGTGCCCGTAGTTTTTTGCTAACAGTGATCAGTGATGCCTTCCCTTTTTGGGATTTTGCTCTATCATGTAGTAGCTTCCTCCTTCTATTGTATAGTTGTTTATGGCTGGGGTCCACCAGACAGGACGCCTGCCTTTGGAGGATTGGGTCTTGGTTTTATTTGAGATTGCACGATCCATGCATTCCTGAAGGTGTTCATAGAATGCATTTATAAAGGATTCTGCGGTCTGGGCCGTATTTTCCACAGGCCCGGGGGCTTTGAAGGATTCCACTTCGGTTTTGAGGAGTGTGAAATTTGCTTTAGAGAAGTTTTTCACTGTGGTTTTTCTGGGCAGGGGGTGGGGTTGGGATGTGAATATCCAGTGAGATTAGTTTATGGTCTGTTCTTACCAGTGAGGGATACACTTCTGTTCTAGAGCATAGAGTCCCCACGTTGGTGATGATCAGGTCCAGTATGTTTTTCCCTCTTGTGGGAGTGGTAACAAGTTGTTCCATAGCATTTGAGTTTATAAATTCTAGGAACCTTTGAGCTAGGGTGTTGGAGCTAGAGTAATGCTCCCAGTCTATGTTTGGGTAGTTGAAGTCGCCCAACATAATTGTGTTTGGAGAGACCTTCATATTTTCCAGTGTTCTCAGGAAGGCCGAGTGGGGTTCCTGGGTTTGGGAGGGTGGTCTGTAGCAGGCTATAAACTGGAAGGCAGTTTTACTCACTGTTAGTTGCACATAGATAGTCTCTGATGCTTCGTGCTGTGCCAGCAACCTGGAGGTGTGGGTATCTTTGACGAATATTGATACTCCCCCTCCTTTTCTGGTTCGGTCCAAGTTTTGGGGCTGAAAAGCATGGTATGAGGTATTACCTGGTAGTGCTGGGGTGCTCTCGGGAGCCTTGAACCAGGTTCATGCTAAGGAGAGTTTTGAGTGCATGCATCTTGAGGTTTAGACTTCTGGCGTTGAGTAGCATTACTCTTAGTTTCTTATCCCTTGTGATACTTATGGAGGTGGGTTTGTCTTTTGAGCCTTGCCTAAAAAAGGCACTATGGGGGTAGCAAGAGCCTTTGCCAATATCCAAAAGCCCAGGGGTGACAGGTGCAAGCCATGGCAAGCAATGGACAGCATTGGCCACATGCAATAGTCACCCAGGTGACTGGACAGTGGATACAATACCCAACTGTGTGGGCAGATGCAGAAACCACAGCCCTGAGCCACAATGCAGATCATTGTCATGTGGCCTGATGCCAAGGTATACCCATCACCTAGCCATGTATAGCCGTCGACACAGTCGACCACCACATAGCCAAGCAGAAATGCTCCCATGCATGTCAGTACTGGCACCCTGTGTGTTTGTGTGTGTGTTGTATGATGTGTATAATCACATCTACACTCACTACAACCCCCAGTGGCATACTGAAGCATGCTGTATGATGTCAGACACCTCCCCATACCCTTTGTCCATATAACCTCTGTATGACCCCTGTGGTGCATGTGATACCTGCACAGTAATGTGCTGTGGCAATCTCACTAGTGATGAGCTGTATCCCTGGCCCTACCAAGTGTGTCAATGTGTGTGCGTCCCTGTGAGAGTGTGTCTGTTCATCCAGATCATCCAGATATCTATATAGATGATTACACATATACATACTGGCATATATAGATTGGTGTGTATATGTACATAGGGGAGTGCTACAGAATCCTGAAAACCCAAAATCCTGAGACCAAAATCCTGAAAACTCAAAATCTTGAAAACACACAGGATACCAACACTTACTATATTCCAGCCTAAGTACATACAGAAACAAATAAAACACAAATCATATTACTCATCTCCAAGTATAAGCAGGGGGCAAGCCCCCCCTGCACCACCTATGTGGGGGGCAAGCCCCCCACACCACCTACTACTTAATTAGATCAGCTCCGAGATTGCACTTAGTGTACTGAAGTGCAGTCTTGGAGTTGTTATATTTAACTAGCAGGGGGTATGGGTGTGCAGGGGCGCTTGTCCCCCTGTGTATAGTTGAAGGGCAATATGTTTCTGTATGTGCTTGTGCTGGAATATAGAAAGTGTTGGCATTCTGTGTGTTTTCAGGAATTTGATTTTTCAGGATTTTGGTGTCAGGGTTTTGGTCTTCATGATTTTGGGCTTTTAGGATTCTGTAGTGCTTCTGTACATAGATATGCATATACACACCCCAGATATATACATATACAGAGCATTATATGTCTACACATATACAGATAGTGATACATATGCACATATACGTATACCACACTGCCATTCCTGCCAGCAGTCCACTGCTGTTGTATCCCCCACACATACAGTGCGGCTGGGGCCATGTATGTGTGGGCTTCACCTACGCAATACATGTGTGCCCATATGCACTCCAGTGGCCAGTGTATGTAACAGTGGTATAGGGCCCTGTATTATTGAGTATAGGGGGATGCACCATACATAACCTAGGCTGTTACAAAATGTGGGGATATCAGGTGTGAGCTGCCTTAAGGTATCTGGATGTACAGTACCATACATTTCACCTATCTTGACAGTACTTACATAAAGTGGGTTACTGCAGGCCTACTTCCTCCAGCCATACAGATTGTTCTGTTTGCCCGTGTGCCTGTGATGGTGTCAGTTATGGCTTGTTATGTAACAGTTACATCCCATTTGGCCAACTGATGTCTGTACCACCTAGTGATTGTGTACAGAGTGCAGATAGAGGCTGCTGGAGTATACAACTGCATCACTTACTGCTTATTGTGTGGTATCCTGTGGCCCAGTCTGTCTTTACTATTGTATGATTTGAAGGGCTTGGCATGGACAGCAACATTTGTGAGCCTTCCTGGACTACTGTATTAGTATAACTGTTTTGCAGCTGCATTACTCTGTTTATATGGATGTCAGTGTCTGAACAGCTATATGACATGGCATAAACATCTGTACTAGTACACAAAGGTATTCCATTTCTGCAAACCTATGTGTGGTGTTTTATCCTATGACCTCTCTGTGGGTATATGTTGCAGGCAACGAATGTCATTTGCATGGGTGGCTCATCCTGTGTCAAGATGTTAGGGTATTAACTGTAGGCATAGTGGCTGTTCCATATTGTGTGCACCTACTACATGAGTACAATGCCCCATTCGGAATGAATCTGACCCGACACCTGCAGCAGCTGGAAAGGCCCCAAAAGTTCCTCACCAAAAGGATAAAGGGTCTCAAAAATATGTCTTATGCTGCCCGACTGAAAGAACTCCAGCTCTATTCAGTCTCATACCGCTTGCTCAGAGGTGACCTGTGCCTGACATATAAGGCCATGTCAAACCCTGATTTGATGAATATGCTTCACCTCAAAAAATCTAGATCCCTCGGAACCACAAGGGCGGGAGACTTAAACCTTGACACGGTTATTAATAGAACGTGCTGGAGGGACAGATTCATCACCCAGAGACTCCCTATGCTGTGGAACAAAATCCCGGTACATGTGAGGCAGAGCACCTCGCTGGCCTTGTTCAAGAGGAATCTTGACCAATGGATGGGGGATCGCAGATATACCCCATGGATTACTTCAGTGTCACTGCTTGACAGAGGCACAGCAAAATAATAGGCATAGTTTTATTCAAACTAAAGGGGTGGCGAAAGCCAAATAACTATGGGCTAGGCTTATAAATGCCCTTGGGCAGATAGCCTAGTATGAACCTATGAACCTATGAGTATTTTACTGTACATATCTCTATCCATGTGTATGTGTAATCACACAAACACACACACACACACACACATATATATATATATATATATATATATATATATATATATATATATATATATATATATATATATATATATATATATATAGATAGATAGATAGATATATATGTATATCTGTATCTGCATATATGTGTCTGTGTATATGATTCCTGGGGATGTTGATAGCTTCCACATTTTACAGTTCATATGGGAGCCAGACTGTACTGCTACCAATACCAGCCTGACATCATACAGGTGGGATGTAGTACTGTTAACTTCTTGTGCCCATGTCGTGTTGGGATCTGCAACACTTGGTAGTGTATTGCAGGGTGTATGTGTTTGCCTGTTGGTGGGGGGGGGTATACCTATTCATACAAGACATATATTGTTTGGGGCCTCTCAACTGCATTAATGGTGCATGTGGACATTTATGATTTAGTTAATCTCCCATTGATATCTACACATGTATATCCATCTTTACCTATATGGATATATATATATATATATATATATATATATATATATATATATATATATATATATATATATATAAAACTATGTCTGTATATACCTACATAGATATATATCTGCTTACATATATGTAACTTGCTGTGTATATGTAGACATATAGGTGTAGACATATATATGTGTTGATGTAGGCATTCGCATGAATATATTTTCATATATATTTATATATATGTATCTATGTTTATATACATATATATATATATATATATATATATATATATATATATATATATATATATATATATATATATATATATATATATATATATATATATATATATATTATATATATATATATATATATACATGTATAGATATGTTGTATCTGTTTAGATATTAATATATTTACACACACATTCATCTAAATGTTGGACTACATTCTCTGTACTGTTTAACGACTGGGCTGGATGATATGTTTCTGAAATCATCAGGGTTATGTATATCTGACATGGCTTAGTGGTAGATCACTTTGTCTATGGTGTGCAGGGTCCTCAGTTCAAGCTTTACAGAGGCTGTTTATTTTGTTGCTGGACAGAACAAGGGCCGTTGGCTACAGAGTGATTAAGGCACTTTAAAGCAGTTGTAAGCAGTTTGCATGTGTTTGTGCAGAGGTAAGCACTGCTAACTTCCAGTTACAGTTTCTCATATTCAGTCAGCTTCTAAATTGCTTAATCAGTGTAGGCATTGCTTACCCCCGTGCAAACAGGCTTAGACCTGCTTACAGCCACTTACAAGTGCTTACTCCCGCTTAACCCTGCGCTATTTTCTTTAAAAGAAAAAAAAAAGAGTTGATAGTAAAGTGGTGAAAAAGGGGCACAAAGAGGGAAAGACAGTAGGGAAAATAGCTAGGGATGTGCAGGAAGGGTGTCGGGAAGGACCATAACTGCCCATTTCTTCTACAGCAACAGCTGTGCTTATACACTGAATTTGGAGGTAGATTTGGGCACTCAAACCCCTGGGAGAGGGGTGAGGACACCAATAATAGGTTGTGATGCCAATTAGACCCAATTACGTGTCGAGTGGACAGGTGTGTGAAATGGATAGCTATGTATGGGGCGAGATTTTTTGTAGGAACAGATTGCACTTTTTTTCTTTTTTCAGGTGAGAGTTGGATGTTGGGGAGGGGTAGTAGGTATATTTGGGGAGGTAGATTGGGTAGGTTTACGGACAAGATACAGAAGATGCATATAGGGGGGATGTATATGACACATGTGGGGGTAAACACCTTGACGGGGAGGGGTGATGGGATATCGGAAGCCCACAAGCCCCCTTGTGGTAACAGTGGGACTGAGGTCTCCACCCATGGGCAGTCACCACTGCACCTTCACAGCCCCGAAGGTGGCTGTGCTGGGGGCTGAACCACAGAGCCAGGCTGACTCTCTAATCATGATACGTGGTCCTCGAGCTGGCATAGAAGATCACTGACCTGCTCATTGATCGCTCTACGCACCACGACCCGACCTGGTGACGGGTGACAGGTGCCTGTCTGCGCCCACTCCTGGGGGGCTAGCAAGCCCCATCCCCTGAGGCTGTTCCACCTGAAGGTGGTGCAGGATCAACAGACAGGGAGGTGAAGGGTTGGGCTCCAGACATGCTGGTGCCTGGTGCCACGGCCAGGTGATGAGGGACAGGTGTGTCCACTGGGACTTGCCTTCCCAAGCGTGCTATAGTGTTTACATTTCATCATCATATATGGGTTAGTAATAGTCAACACATTCCAGAGTTAGGTATAACAGCATGCATAGATATTCCCATTAATCCAGACAGTTGCATAGCAAACAAAACACATGCATATATGGGACCACAGTGGTAATAAGAACAGCATGCAGGTACGTTGATGACACCATGCCAACAATGTTGGAATAATTCAATATGGCACATGGATGGGAACCATTAAAATATTTATCAAACAAATGAACATTATCAGAGTCAGTACATACCAGTTGGGGTGGGTATGTTTATTATTGTTGGAGATAAGGTGGGGAGGAGAGAAAGATGTAAAATAGCAAGTAGTATATTCCTGTAGTCGACATTACTTTCCTAGTCAGTGCTGTTATCTGTACCTTACAAGTCTTACTACACTACCCTGTAGCCTTAGTTTGGACAGTGACATGGCTGTCGTCATCATTACACATGAACCGGTTTTACCTGTAGTATACACCTCTTACCTGGTATACCTGTGGAGGGAATGTTTGTTAACACTGACTAACTGTTGTACACATACGCCTGGATTCTGGGTTGATGTTTTGCACTATGCTATCCAACTCTTTCTGCACAGACTCTGGCCATGTGTTGACCACATGCTGGTATGCCTGGACATATCTAGAATATTATCCTCCTTCACCTTTAGTGACCTGACACACACATATACATGCTTTCCTACACAGTTATATTATGTAGCACAGTGTGGGTGACAGTGACCAGTGATACTTTATTATTCGGAGAAACTGCAACACTCACAATCCCTTACAATACCAGGGTGGACAGTACCAACAGAGGTTATATTGGTCTGTATTTCTCAGTACAATGTTCGTATCCAATGTACCTGTGGGAGCAATGTTTGCTAGCACTACATGACTGTTGCCACACAAAGTTTCAGATTACACATTAGTATTATGCACATACATCTCACTCTGTTACTGCTCACACTCTGGTCACAGCTTGACAACATGGGAGTGTAGATAGGACATACTTGCAATATTACTCTCTTAACAGTTTCGGGGGATGCTACAGTGACAAGTGTGTTCTCATGATGGTTGACAATTCCTTGTATTCCTTGTTTTCTGGCTACACAACGGGGATTATCCCACAGACCTACCAGGGGGACAGGCAGCAGATATGGGCACATATACTGGACATTCTGGCCTCGTGTACAGTTGAGGAATATGAATCTGTATGCAGTCTACTTCCACTCTCAGGATTCAGATCATGGTTGTGCCAGCTACAACTTAAACACTGTCCATCACAGCTGTGTCTGCTATATAGATACTGCTGTATATCTCCTATCTGCTTTCTGTCTTATTAATCCCCTGTGCTTTTGCATTCTGACCTTGTATAACAACACTCCTATACAGATTTCCTAGACAGTTATATGTTGTAGGACTCTGTGCATGACAGTGATGTGTAATACCTCATTATTCTTGTATTTCTGGGCACAGTGTTGGTATCTGACAGACCTGTGGGAGGAATGTTTATTAGCACTACTGCACATACATCTCACTCTATTACTGTGCACACTCTGACCGCAGCTTAAAAAGTTGGGGTGTAAGTAGGACATACATGTCTTCTTAGTCACATAAGGTATTGAGGAGTTGCTAGTGTGCAAGGTTTGTTGTCATAGATGTGTGTCAATCAGTTGTATTTCCTGTTTGCTGCCTATACGTCTGGGATCATCCTACTGATTTCCCTAGGGGAGGGATTGATAGGCAATATATATGGGACACTTTAATAGACATTCTGGACATATCTGTACAGTTGTGGGGTATGATTATGTATGCAGACTACTACCACTTGCAGGATTTGAACTGTGGCTGTGTGTGCTAAAAAAGCAACAGTTCACATTTCAGTTGCATGTGTTATTTGTTTTTTGTTGTCTGCATTCCCCCTGTTTACTGTCTGTGTGTCTCTCAGTTGTACTAAATGGCCTCTGGGGATTACACCTGTCATATACAGGCATTCCTACACATTCAATTTATGGTGCATGGTGTGGGTAACAGTGCGTAATACAACAATACTATTACATGATTGCAAATCTACATTACCATATGCTACCAGAATATACACATGCAGTCCAGCAGTTAGACCTGTTTTTTCATGATATTCCACATTTATTGCCATACAAACAATATGAGACTCTTTCTGACATATTCTCTAGTGTATGCAGTACTTGCCTTGAACCATAGAAGTTTTATACTAGCAATTAATTTACTACTACTTTTATTTTTATTTCCTATGACGGTAAAAGCATGAGTATTACTGACCTGCCTCACATCACAACCGTGCCAGGCAGCTGATGTGGGCCTCCTGGTTCACAGCCCACTCCACTGCAGCTGTGGGGGACATAAGAAAAATATTTAGCCATACCTATCCATGATATACCTGAGCTGGCACTTATTACACATAATGGGGTGATACTTACACACATCTGGAACATCCTCTGATGCTCTAGCCTCTTGGAGCCACTCCTCCAAGAGGTCCCCCTTCCGCCGCTTCAGATCAGCATAGTGGTGCCTGACCCACTCACCAGTTCCGGGTATGCCAGTGGCACTGGTGAGGTCATTGACGAGAGAGTCCCAGGCCTCTGCTTTATATTGGGAACCCTGGTACTGGCCCTGCAGCAGTGGCTGTGCATGGTCTTTAACTTGGAGTCCTGCCATGACCTTGGACTCCTGGATGCACAAGCACTGCACCTGGTAGCACACTCCTTCTCTCCTTACTGACATAGTGCCTGCAAGGGGAAGCTACAACCAGTTATGAGCTGTATTCCCGGCTCTTGGGTTTAAGTAGGGCTGATTTCTCACACTTTTCCATGATTGGCCAGTTTTGAAAAGGCTAAGCTATGGGCAGACCTGCTTACCTAAGGTTGGCATTGTTTAAAGGGGGTATACCACTGGGCAAAAAGAGTTAGCTGGTCTACATATTGCTCACACCTCCTAAGCTGGCCTGTGCAATGCTTAGAGTTGCTTACATTAGACATTCATTATAATGCCTTTTTGGCATTGTGTTATTATTCATTACACCTTATATGTATGCCTGATATCCCTGATTGATGTGTACATACACTCTGTGGGGCTCTTGTGTTTTACTGGGGACTTCAACACTCTATTACAGTTACTGCTGTACTCCAGTTCACATACTTATGTTATGTAGTGGGTTATGGCACATATGACTGTATATTGATGCCTTTCACAGGTTCAGTTTGGTTTACTATGGTGAGGACATGTTTACTACTACCTCATTCTTCTATACTTCTGTGATGGCTTGGTGGATAACTTCTGGGACTATGCTGTATAGGATCCTGGGTTTGAGACCTGCTTGGCTGTTTATTTTGTTGATGAGCAGAACAAGGGCCATTGGATGCAGAGTGATTAAGGCACTTTTGAGCAGTTGTAAGTGGGTTTGCACGATGGTAACACTGCTAACCTGCCGTTACATCTGCTTACAGAGAGTTAGCTTTAGAATTGCTTAGCAAGTGTAGGCATTGCTTTCCCCCACACAAACGGACTTAAACCCGCTTACAAGTGCTTAAATATGTTTACTACTGCTTATTTGTACTCAAACCTGCTTACTAGTGCCTTATTCATTATAACACTAACACTTCACATGTGCATTTACTGCAGTACTCCAGTTCATAAATATATGTTATTTAGTGGGTTTTGCAACAAAAATATTGGTCATAGCGTGCTTTGCCAAGGAAAATGAAATGTACTGCAGTGGGACTCAAACTGTGAATGCCTGCTTGTAAGGCGAATGCTCTGCCCACTACACTGTTGCTGTGCTATTTCATTTGCATATATCTTCCTTGTTATCCCCTTCAGCTTTTTAAGCTGCTTTAACCGTAGCTAAGCGATGGGCACACTCGTGCACCTACAGTTAGCTTTAATCGGATTTAAAAAAAATAAATAAAAGGGTTTCTTCATTTTATTTATATGTACTGTTGCTGTTGTACACATGGGGGACGGTTGGTGGAGATATGAGGACACCTATGAGTGGTCTCGCTCATTTCTTGCCCCTTTCTGCTGTTCTACATTGCAGGGGCATGTTTATTCTGAGAGCACTGCTCTCAGACATACTCCCTACACTCTTACACGCTCTGTGTAAGCCTAGGACTAGGGCAGCATGCATTATTAATATGCATGGTGCACTACCATCCTGCTCTTACACGGACACTTCCGTGCAGGACTAAGCTAGTCCTGCATGGAAGTTTTGTAAATCCGGGGGAATATCATTAACTCTATAGCAGTATTGTGCCTTTGCTGTACTATCAAAGTTGGGATTTGGGTGAAAGCTTCTTGCATAGTCCTGTTTATTAATGCACTAGGTAATGTTGCAGATGTTGTAAAGAAACCTACTGCGGTACGTGTTTAATTGATATGATTTCAGCAGTGTGCAGTTTAATCCTCAAGAGTCTAGTCAAAGTTTGATACAGCATGACTTTAATAAGAAGAAGAAATCTGGATTCTGAGGGAAAAAC